>NC_045448.1:94909564-94961518 GCF_002776525.5 Piliocolobus tephrosceles | reverse complement strand
TTTTTTTTTTTGAGATGGAGTCTCGCTCTGTCGCCTAGGCTGGAGTATAGTGGCGTATTTTCAGCTCACTGCAACCTCCGTCTCCCAGGTTCAAGCAATTCTGCCTCAGCCTCTCCAGGAGCTGGGACTACAGGCATGTGCTACCACGCCCAGCTAATTTTTGTATTTTTAGTCGAGGCGAGGTTTCCCGTGTTGACCAGGTTGGTCTTGAACTCTTGACCCCAGGTGATCCACCTGCCTTGGCCTCCCAAAGTGTTGGGATTACAGGCATAAGCCTCTGTGCCCAGCCTGTAATGTTTTTTTAATGACAGAATTATAGATCATTTCTTCCTTTAAAAAAATTTAATTAATTACTTTTTTGTTTTTTAGACAGGGTCTTGCTCTGTCACTCATGCTCTGGAGTGCAGTGGCACAATCACAGCTCACTATAGCCTTGACTTCCCAAGCTCATGCGATCCTTCCACCTCAGCCTCCCAAGTAGCTGGGACTACAGGCACAAGCCACCACATCCGGCTAATTTTTCTTATTTTTTGTAGGATAGGGTCTCATTATGTTGCTCAAGCTGGTCTTGAATTCCTGGCCTCAAGTGATCCTCCGGCTTCAGCTTCCCAAAATGTTGGGATTACCGGTGTGAGTTACCATGCCTGGCCAATTTCTTACTTTTTATTAAAGCCTTTCAGGATTTTTCAAATAGTAATTAAAATTTAACATCTGTTTCCACTCAAATGACAGGAAAGCAGGATCAATGAGAATGTTTCCAAGCCCTCAAGTGACACCATGAATAAGACTATCTATTCTTTTTGTACAAAAAAAAACTAATGAGAAATGTTATTTGGAGCACAGGCTTAGAAACCAGAAAGAAATATACATCCTCTGCTCTGTACATTCCATGTCCTGAACCCTGTTTCAGATCCATTGCTATCTTCCACAGTCTCCATCCTGTTTTGCATCAGAGCCATTAGGTAACAAAACAAGACATCATTAATAAGACAGAAGATACCCACCTCTGAGATCGCTTTTTGAACAGCACTCCGGCGGGAATCAGTTCTGGGGAGACAAAATAGCAAAGTGAGTCAGGTCAGGTTATGCCTATTCACTCAATTGGGGAACTTCTTTAATCACAGTTTATAATCATCAGTATGTTTTGAAAACCTAACAGTTCCCAGATGAAAACAAGGTAGAACTAAATGTATTAAAAATAATTACAAAATGAAAATAATAATGATCTTTAAGCAGACAACAGTATGAAAAGTTCTCCAGGTACAAGTTGTCTCCATTTCAAGAAAGTATTGAATTATTTATAACAGTAAAAATAAACGAATAAAATGTTTCCTAAACCTACTTTGATATCCTTTCCCACTTTTGTACCTTTGCTTAACTTCTGCTCCATCTGCTGTTTCATCCACCACCTCTACATCTTCTTCACTGCCCTCTTCAACTGATTCTTGGCCTTCTTCTTCTTCTTCACTATACGGCTAAAAAGACATTGAAATGTGAAGTGCTTTTTAACTAATGCAAAAAACAACCAATAAAAATACCAGTACTGTCACCTAAACCTCCAGTGAAAACAAAAACAAGCTTTTCTATTTAAAAAAAAAAAAGAGCATTAGTACTTTTAGAAAACCTCGAGCATAGATGGGAATTTAGTATATATGATAAAACTCAGTGGGAAATAAATTTTCAACACATGGTTAATAACTTTGCTATTTCAAAAAATAAGAACTGAGATAGACAGCGAGTTTAATCAAAATAAATTCCAGATGGAATTTACTCAAATAAAAAAGAAAAGAAGTAAAGATAAAAATAAAAGAAATATAAAAGCATTAGAAGAAAACAATCTAGAGATGGGGAAGCCCTTTCCAATCATGATACCAAAATCAAGAATCGTAAGTGGAAACACTGACAGATTTAGCTATGTAAGAAATAAACATGAGCTAAAGTCAACAAAGAAAATATGTAATGCGTAACTTAAGCATATCCTGAGGGGAAAAAAAGAAAATAGCTCACACAAATATCTAAGGATTAATATCCTTATTATTAAAATATTATAAAAGCTCTTAGAAATCAATGAAAGAGTTTTTTAAATCCCTTCGAAAAAAATATCCAAAAGAACTGAAAAGGTACCAACACATAAAAATGATAAGTACTCAAGTTAATGGAAATCTCAAATACCCTGACTTGATCATTACCCAGTCCATACAAGTAAAAAGTACTCACACAAATACAAAAATACTATGTATCAATAAAGAAAACCGAAAGGGCCATTCGAAAAGAAGATACACAAATGGTCATAAAGCATATGAGATGATGCTTAACCTCATTAGCAGTACAGTAAATGCACATAAAATCACTAATGACACTTTTTTTGTTGGTCATATTGGCAAAAATTTTAAAGACTGGTAACAGCCATCACTGGCAAATGTGTGAGGAAACAGCACTCTCTGATTGTTAGAGGTGGGAGTACAAATTGGCATAACTTTTCTAAAAGGCAAATTGGAAAAAGAAATCAAAATATAAAGGTGTAAACCCTCTGAACCAGTGATGAACATCTAGGAATTTATCTAAGGGGATAATCGGGCAAGTGTGCAAAGATGCACGCAGACTTGATGACAACACAAGTTGCCGGTTGGCTACCACCTATTCCCCACCTCCCCTTTCAAACAAAATCCCTGATTTAACAATGATCCAGTTAAAAGACTACATTTTCCAAGACTTCCTTGCAGCTAAGTGTTGCCAGAGAACTAAATGCTGGTCAATGAGCAACAACTGAAAGTTTTCTGTGTAACTTCCAAGAAACCTTTTTAAAAAGGCAGCAGCTTATGCCTTTTGACTTCTTTCCTCTTTTGCTCCTTGGAATCCTTAAAAGATCCAGCAGCTGACTTAAAACTAAAGAGATAACTCTGGGAAAAGCGGTTTCACATCAGAAACAGGATAAAATACTGGATAGGATCTTAACCAATTCTTGATTGCCTTTCTCCACACTTCTATGCTTGAGAGAAATACGCTTCTACCTTATTTAAGCTACTTTTTTGGGGGATCTTTCTGTAACTGGCAGCGGATGCTAATCCCATGTTCTTTGCAACATAATCGATAGTGATTACAGGTTGGAAACAACTTAAATGACCATCTAAATGAGATTAGAAGACTTGCTGCCATTGAAAAAGATGATCTAGACCTGCCCTATGTAATACAATAGCCCTTTGGCCATGTGTAGCTAGTGAGCTCTTGAAATTAGTCCAAACTGAGAAGTGCTGTAAATGTAAAATACACACTGGATTTTGATTTTGAACTTAATGTTAAAAAAGCAAAATGACTCAATATTTTAAAATATTGATTATATGTCAAAATAGTATTTTTGATACACTGGATAATATAAAATATATTATTAAAAATAATTCTACCTGTTTCTTTTTACTTTTTAAAAATGTGTGTAATGAAAAATATGTATTTGTTCTTTGTCACTGGTTCCCGGCACAGAGCTCCCAAAATCCTTGGAATTTCCTGAATGATAGAAGTATGTTTTCTTATTCATCAGGAGTCCCTTTCAGTCACTCCTGAGTTTATGCTAATGAGGTAACTCTAGGTGGGCACCTAAACAGCTTCAGGAAGGGGACAGGTTACCAGAAAAGCCAACCCAGGTATTAGAGGTTAGAACTTTCAGCCCCACCCTCCAACCTTCGAAGAGGGGAGAGGAGCTGGAGACTGAGTTAATCACCAATTGCTAATTATTTAGCTAATACGACTAATGAAACCTCCAGAAAAACCCCTAAATGATGGGGTTCCAGGAGCTTCCAGGATGGTGAACACAGCGAGGTGCTGGGAAGGTAGAAGGCCCAGAGAGGGCATGCCGGCCACCCCCCACCAATACCTCACTCTATGGCTGTTCCTGAGTTGTATCCTTTATAATAAACTGGTAAATGCAAGGAAAGTGTTTTTTGAGTTCTGTGAATTATTCTAGTAAATTACTGAACCCCTGAGGTGAGGGTGTGGGAACTGGTGAATGTATAGCCAGTCAGTCAGAAGTATGGGTGGTTCCTGGGACTTGTGACTGGCAACGGAAGTGGGCAGCAGTCTTGTGAGACTGAGCCTTTAACCTGTGGGAGTCTGTGCTAGCTCCAGGCATTAGCATCAGAATCGAATTGAATTGCTGACACTGGTTGGTGTAGAAGAACTGATGTAGTAACACATATATGGTGTCAGAGAAAAACTACATACTTGGTTTAAGAAGTGGTGTCAGCAAAAAGATACTTCAATGTGGCTACTGAAAAATTTAAATTACATGTGTGGTTTGCATCATAATTTTATTGGACAGTGCTGATCCAGACAGAAATCTACATATCTTGGCACAGAAAATGACCATGTTATTTTATGAAACAAGAAAATATAAGCTACGAACACATGTGTATAGTATGTTCACATTTTAGTTACGGGATCACATATTTGTGGAAGTTAACACAAAGTTAACTGCGGTTATGTTTCACAATAAACAATAGAGACCTAGTATTTGATATGATCAGCATTAATCCACAAAGCATCCCCTCACTGTGAGATCACGCTCCAGGGCTCAAATGCCTAAGAGCACTTCACAGGTCGCCAGGACCATTAATATACGATGTTTTTCCCAGGTCCTGTCCCTCCAAAATTAAAGCAAATTGTTTATCTCAAGTCATTCACTAGTCAACTGACAAAAGAACACAGCTAAATGTTTTATTAAAAGTGAAAAAAACAGTCTTAGAAAAGGAAAGCATAAACCAAAACTAACCTCTAGGTAGGTTCTGGGAACGAGACCTTCATTTCCTTTGGCATCCTTAGCTATCCACCAACCATCAGGTTTTTTTTCAATTACAAGGAGAATTTCCCCTTTCTTAAAGCAAAACAAAACATTTTAAATAAAATTCAATAATCATGAGTCTATATCAATACCAATGATTCAAAATAAGTGCTGAAAAAAAGGCAAAATTTTTTTAATCCAATATTTATCAAAAGCTTCCCTATCACCCAACCCCTATGTATTCTGCCTAACTCACCTAAAACCATAAATGTGACATCATTTAATGGATCATTCCTTTTGGTTACCTATCATACACTCGAACCATTTATGCAAATGGGAACCATTTTTCACTATCATTTTTAAGGTCCCAAACTTACTCCAAAAGTTTGATTACTGTGTAAGATTTTTTTTTTTTTTTTTTTTTGAGACAGAGTCTCGCTCTGTCGCCCAGGCTGGAGTGCAGTGGCCGGATCTCAGCTCACTGCAAGCTCCGCCTCCCGAGTTTACGCCATTCTCCTGCCTCAGCCTCCTGAGTAGTTGGGACTACAGGCGCCCGCCACCTCGCCCGGCTAGTTTTTTGTATTTTTTTTAGTAGAGACGGGGTTTCACCATGTTAGCCAGGATGGTCTCGATCTCCTGACCTCGTGATCCGCCCGTCTCAGCCTCCCAAAGTGCTGGGATTACTGGCTTGAGCCAACGCGCCCAGCCCTGTAAGATATTTTTTAATGTTGTAATATCTCTGGAAAAGTGTCTTTCAGAAGCAGCATATACATTCCCAAAGAAAATCAATTCCATTAAAGTTAAACCCTATATTTGAGCAAAAATAGTATTTACTGAATGCAATTACCCACTTAATTCACCAGATATGTTTTGAATAACACTCGCTCATTTACAAAAATAAAATATCTCTGAAGACAAAAGTATTTCTACCCCTGAGGACACTACAAAAGCAAACACTTTCTTGAAATATACATTATTGTCTAATATTGATGCCATTTTCCAGAAGAATTTTTAAAAAATCAATAAATTAAACCATATAATTATTTGCATAATATTCTTACGTGTTTTATTATTAATCAGTTACTAAAGTTTGAAGTTTAATATAAGAACCAAAATTCATATATTCACTTAAATTTCTTTGACTCATTTCTCTAGCAAAAAACACAGGCTGAAAATCACAACTTTATTGTTCTGTCCCACCTGCCACTTATTTATGCCCAGGCCAAGCAAGTATGGACGCAAGCCCCTCTCATATCTAAGCTAACAGGAAAGACTGCTACAAAACGGCAGGAAGTGCTCCCTTCTACCTCCACCTATGGACATTGCCTAACTCACTTGAATGAATTTATACATGTAACATTCAACAACAAATTATAAAATTTTACCCCTAAGTTAGGAATTCTCTACATTAAAGCCACTTTCAAAAACCTATTTAGAGGAGGTAACTTTAGTAACACAATCTCATATTACTACTGCTTGTAAATCATAATTATTACTTATTTAAATAGAACGTTAAAAAACTTCACTTTAAGACTCTGTAACACAGGTGTACAGGCAGAGTTTTCTTATTCTGTTCGGTATGGACATTGATCCTTAGGTTAGGTTTCAGTTTTATTCTACCTACCTTAAATGTAAGATCTCCAGCTTGCTGAGCAGTGAAATCTCCAACAGCGATGTATTCTTCACTGGTTGACTGTTTGTGATATTCATTTTCCTCTTTCTCTTCCTCTTCCTCCTCTGTATCTTCTTCCTCCTCACCACTGTCTTCACTTTCTTGACTTTCACTTTCTTCCTCTTGTTCAGTAGGTGCCCCAACTCTACAAAAAGTGTTTCTGAGTAGGACTACTTGAAATAATATATGAGAATAGACCAGCTATGAGCATTAATTCTAAATGTACATGAATATCCCATATTTTGAGCTGGCAAATAAAAGAAATAAGGGAAAATACAACAAACAGTTTCTACCACCTAGCTAAGAAGGTGTGCCTGGAGAGACTGAGGCAGAGAGGGAGCTGAGTCATGTATGTGAGATGGCAGGGCATCACTGGACTTGAGGCCAGGAGACTCGAATTCAAGTCTTGGATTCATCCATTAAGCAAATGCTGTTCAAGCATTATTATGAAGTACTTAGAGCACAGGCTCTGCTAAATTTAAATTCTGGCTCTATTCCCTCTTTGCTGGATGACCTTGAGCAGGCTTCTTTTAAGCTCTTCATTTCTCATTGGTAAAGTGGAGATAATAATCGAACCTGCCTCCTAAGGTTGTCATGAGGATTAAGATGAGTTACTACTTGCAACTGTTTAGAACAGTGCTTGCCCATAGCAAGCTTTCCATAAAAGTCAGTTATGATGATGACACTGATGCTGTAGGTCAATTTCTGTGTCAGAGAGACACACAGTGGACACAAAGGTAAACCAGACATGATTCTCCATCCTCAAGGAGCTTGCAATGAGACAATCTAGAAAATGGAGAATTATAAAATAGTGTAATAGGTACTAGAGTAGAGGTATACACAGGATACTAAGAAATCAATCACACAAGAGGGACACCTAACCCAGGCTGCATGAATGGGAATCAGAAAAGGCTTTAATTCGGTCTTGGGAGATGATATGGAATTAATCAGGTAAAATGGGAGTAGAAAGGAAGGACAGGGAGAGTAGAAAGGAGACTTGAGATTAGGAAATGTCAAGTAGCTCATGAATGGTAGGGCAAGGCTTGAGGAAAATGAGTGAGAGTTGAGGCTGAAAAGAAGTATGCAGAATGTAGCCCAGGTGAGCTTTACCTTTAAGGTCGTCCCTAAAAATGAGTAGCGGAAGGACATGATATGATTCCCACTTTAGAAAGGAGACAAAGCTACAATGTGGGGAACAGATTAGAAGAAGGGCTAAAGGTGAGGGTGGTTGTTGAAAGTGAGAAGTGACAATACCATGAACTAAGAAAACAGCATAGGGATGAAGAGAAAGGAGGTGAATAGGAGGGTGAGGAAGAGAGAAATGCCAAAATAACGTTAGCTTGGGCACATCACTAAATCTTTCTGACTTTTATTTATTCACTCAACGTTCAGCAAAGTTTAAATTTTGGGGGGCACCTACTGTGTGACAGACACTACGAGCTTGAGCTATAACAATGAACAAAACCAAGATCTTTGCCCTCCTAAAGCTTACATCAGAGAAGCTTGTCTTTAAAATGGGAAAACAATACTTAGACTAATGCAAATGAACATCATTAACCATAAAACTAGTCAAATACAAGATTTGCTCTGGAATAAAAAGGAATATTAGCTTAACTTTGTTTAAAATAATGGTAGGACACCCTTATACCACAGTGATCTAAAACATAAACAGGGATGTAACAACCATTTTTATACCACAAGAATAAAAACATCCATAAAATGTCATATTGATTTTCAATGTGTCTCTTTCCTTCTTTAGGAGTTATTTTGTACATATTTTATATGGGTCATTTATTCCAAAATGTTGCCAAAAATAATGTGAACTTGATACATTTTTTCTCCTTCATTAATGTAGTGCATTTCAATGATTGATTTTTTAATGTTAAGTCAATCTTACATTCTGGAACAGTTCCACTTGGTCATGATTCCCTTTTGAAATGCCTCTAGATTTTACTTGCTAATATTTTATACTGAGTTTGTGCATCTGTTCATGAGGGCCTTGTCATTTTTTTCTAGTGTTCTTGTCAGGTTTTGATATCTGTGTTATTGAAAGTTTATAAAATGATTTGAAAGTGTTTCTTCTTTGTCTGTTCTCTTGAACGATTTTGTAATATTGGCACTATTTCTTTCTTAAATGCTTACGATAAATTCACCAGTAAAGCTACCTGAAAGTTTAATCTGTGGAAAGGCTTTTAATTACAGATTCAACTTCTTTAGCAGATATTTTAGTAGAACTATTAAGATTGTCTATTCGTCTTGTGTCAATTTTAGTACATTTTCTTTTAAAAGAAACTGATTTTATCTAAATTTAAAACTTATTCACATAAGTTGTTCATAGTATCTTCATAGTATCTTTTTAATGCTTGTAGAATCTGTATTGATTTCTGTTTTTTTCTCTTTCTCTTTTCTTGATCAGTAATGCCAGCAGTTTATCTATTTAATTAATTTTCCAAGAACCAGTTTGGCTTTGTTGATATTGCCTACTGTAGGTCTGTTTATTGTTCACTGTTTTCTGCTTTTATTTTTATTATTTCCATCCTTCTGCTTTCCTTGGGTTTGTTGTACTTTTTCTGGCTTCTAAAGTTGGATGTTTTAGTAATTGATTTTCAACTTTTTTTTCAAACTATACATTCAAAGATTTAAATTTCTGACCAGGTGCGGTGGCTCACACCTGTAATCCCAGAACTTTGGGAGGCGAGGTGGCAGGATTGCACGAGCCCATGAGTTCAAGACCAGCCTGAGCAATATAGTGAGACCTTGCCTCTACAAAAAATTTAAAAAATTAGCCAAGCATGGTGGCACACACCTGTAGTCTCAGCTACTCGGGGAGGCGGAGGTGGAGAGGATCACTAGAGCCTGAGAGGTAGATGTTGCAGTGAGCCGAGATCGCACCACTATACTCCAGTCTGGGTAACAGATACCCTGTCTCCAAAACAAACAAACAAAAGATAGAATTTTTCCCTCTAAGCACTACGCTGCTTGCAACCCACAGTGATGTTATTATCATTCCAAATATTTTCTAATTGCCACTGTTATATTTTCTTCAAATCACGGTTTATATGGAAGTGTGTGACAATCTGCAAACATGTAGTAATTTTTCTTTTTTTTTTTTTTTGAGATAGTGTCTCATTCTGTTGCCAGGCTGGAGTGCAGTGCTGCGATCTTGGCTCACTGCAATCTCTGCCTCCCGGATTGAAGCAATTCTCCTGCCTCAGCCTCCCGAATAGCTGGGACTACAGGTGTGTGCCACCACACCCAGCTCATTTTTGTACTTTTAGCAGAGATGGGATTTCACCATGTTGGCCAGATGGTCTCTATCTGTTGACCTCATGATCCACCTGCCTTGGCCTCCCGAAGTGCTGGGATTACAGGCATGAGCCACTGCGCCCGGCCACATGTAGTCATTTCGAATTATTTTTCTGTCATTGGGTTTTAATGTCATTCCAAGTCATCAAAGGAAAAAAAATATATATATATATATACACACACACACACACACACATATACACACACTACATAATTTCAAACTTTTGAAATTTGGTAACAATTACTTTATGTCCAATATGGTTCATTTTGGTTAATGTTACAGTTGCACTGAAAAGAGTATGTATTTACATAATACCTACTTGGGTGTTGTGTTCTACACATATATAGTCATGTGCTGCACAACAATGTTTCAGTCAACAATGGGCCACATATACAATGATGGTCCCATAAATCTAATACCATATTTTTACTGTACATCTCCTATTTTTGGATATGTTTAGATACACAGATACTTACAGCATTGTGTTACAATTTAATTGCCTACAGTATTCAGCACAGTAACATGCTGTACAGGTTTGCAGCCTAGGAGCAACAGGCTATACTATATAACCCAAGTGGATGGTAACCTATACCTTCTAGGTTTGTGCAAGTACATTCTATGGTGTCTGTACAATGATGAAATCACTTAATGACTCATTTCTCAGAACATATCCCTATCATTAAGAAAGGCTTCACTATACATGTAAGATCAAGGTGGTTAAGGATTGTGAATTATCTAGCTCTGTTTAGTTCTGGCACTTTTGCTCTATACATTTGAACCCATGTTACTAAATGCATACACATTCAGGAAGATTTTTTTTCCGAATGAATCAACCCTTTCTTTTATCATTATGAAATGTCCTTTCTTAAATAGCAAATTCCTTTTAGCCTTAAATATCTGATATTATTGTAACCATATCACCTTTGTTTTGGTTATAGAACAAAGAATATCTTTGTTATAGAACATGGAATATCTCCTTCCAGTTCTTTACTTTCAATCTCTCTATAATGGTATACTAAAGTGTATCTCTTCTAAATAGCATATATATGGGTTAAAAAAATTCAATCTGACAATCTTTGTTGTAACTGAAGTGTTACTCCATTTATATTTAATGTAACTATCCAAATGGCTGCATTGAAACCACGTTAGTATTTGGTTTCTATTTATCTCATCTGTTTTTTTTTTATTTCTCCTTTCTTGCCTTTTTTGGGTTAATCAAATCACTTTTAGAATTCCATTTTATTGTGTTGTTTTACTAACTACACTCTTCTTTGTATTATTTTGTTACTGATTGTTTTAGGTATTACAATATGCATCCCTAACTTATCAGTCTAATTGAAATATCACATTTCACCAAAGATAAAACAACTTTAACATAAATAATATAATTCCATTGACCTGCCAGCCTTTGTGCTATGCTGTGCTACTGTCACATTTTCCTTCTACATATAGTCAGTCCTTGTAACATGCAGATTCTGTATTTGTGAATTCATTGGCTCACTAAACTTTATTTGTAAACTCCCAAATAACATTTGCAGTGCTTTTGTGGTCATTTGTGGACATATACAAAGCAGCAAAAAAACTGAGTTGTCTGGCATACACACTCCCAACTGAAGTCGAACATGGTGACACCTGCCTTTTTTTTTTTCAGCTCTCATACAGGAAAGTATCCTTTTTTGCAGTCTCTGTAGTGCCACACGTTTTGCACTTTTGTGGTGGTTTTCTTTTTCTTTCCTTCTTTCTTTCTTTTCTTTCGTTCTTTCTTTCTCTTTCTTTTTCTCTCTTTCTCTCTTTCTTTCTTTCTCTCTTGTGTGTGATTTTGTTGTTTAACATGGCTCCAAAACATAGCGCTGAAGAGCCGTGCGGTATTCCTAAGCACAAGAAGGCTATAATGTACCTTCTGGAGAAAATAAGTGTGTTAGATAAGACTTGTTCATGCATGAGTGACAGTGCCGTTGGTGTAAATTCAATGTTAATGAATCAATAAAATATATGAAATAAGATGTCTTTAAACAGTAACACAAGGTTGTATGTTACTCAGTTGACAAAAACATTGTGACCAGAGGCTCACAGGAGTCTTAAGTCTGTATTTCCCCAGGAGTAATGGTTTAGTATTTACTAATCAAGTGTTCATGGCAACTTTACACAACATAGCTACTGCAAATAATGAGAATCGACTGGATATTTTAAATCCCCAAATATATCTTCTGCTTTACATAATCGAGTGTCTTTTAAAGGCATGTAGAAAAGAAAAAAACAGGCTTTTATATATACCTACATACCCATCTTCTTCAATCCTTTTTGAAGATCCAAATTTCCATATGGGATCATTGTCTGCTAGCTGGAAGAACTTCCTTCAACATTTCTTATACTTCAGATCAGTTGACAAATTTTCTCAGTTTTCGTTTGCCTGAAAATGTCTTTATTTCACTTTAATTTTTTATACTTTTGCTGGATACAGAATTCTGAGTTGATAGTTTCTTCTTTCAATGTTTTCAAGATGTTACTGCATTGTTTTCTGACCTGTATTTTTTCTCATAAGATGTCAACTCTGATTCTGTCGTTTGTCTCTAAATGTTTCCTTTTTACCCTTGGCAGGTTTTAAGATTTTCTATTTATCATTGGTTTTTCAGTAGTCTGGCTATGAGGTACCTGTGTGTGGGTTTCTTTATATTGATTCTGTTTGGGGTTCCCTGAGATTCTTGGATCAGTGGATTGATATCTCTCTTAGATCATAATTTTAAAATGTTTTCAGTCACTATCTCTTTAAATATTTCTTGTGCTTCATTCTCTCTCTTCTTCTGAGACTTCAATTACAAATCTGTTATAACTTTTAACAGTGTCTCACCTCTCCCTTACATTCTGTTTTGTCCTTTGCATTTTTTATTTTTGTGTATCAGTTTGAAAAAGTTTTAGGCTGTCTTGGGGTTCACTGATCCCCAAGTATCCAATCTTCTGTTAAACCACCCAGCAAATTTATTTCATATATTGTATTTTTTTAGCTCCAGAATTTTCATTTTGGTCTTGATTAGTTTCCATTTATCTGCTTAAGATTCCACTCTATTCATCTTATCTATCTTTTCCTATAAATTATTTAACATATTAAAAATTGCTGTTTTATGGTTCTTATTTGCTAATTCTCACATCTCTGAGCTACTGATTATTTATTCTCTTGATTTTAATACATTTCCCAGATTTTTGAGTCTATACAGTGAGTCAGATTTTGGAAGTTCTCAGCCATTAGTTTATCAATTGTATTTTTTAGTTATAGAATGTTCATTTGATTTTTCTATACTTGAATTTTCTTAAAATACACCCATTTCCCATATCATTCATCTTTTCTTCTATTTTCTTTACCGCATTAATCATATTATTTAGAAGTCCTTGTCAACTAACTCTGTATCTCGATCATATCTGGGTCTGTTTTTATTGACCATCTTATCACTTGTCACTTATTGATCATGTATTTTCCCCTGCTTTTTTGCATTTCTAATTTTTTTTATTACTGGTTACTGTGATGGACACATTACAAGATACACTTACAGACTTTGGATTATGTTAGATTCCTCTAAGAAATTTTAAATTCATTTAATGTTACACAGTTAAATTATCTTGTTCCTGATAAGGTCTGCTTTTAGGCTCCTTTACAGAAGACCTACTTCAGCTTTGTCTTTATTCCTAGATCATGGTTGTTACTCTCAGGGTGTTTTCTTTACTCCTAAGGCCTGGGCCTTCTGTGATCTCTATCAAATGCCTGAAGCATTTCCCAAGTCTCTTTACTAGAGCTAGTTACAAACTCCAATGTTTTTCCAGGACCATATGATTTCCAGAATCCATTAAACTCTCAGTCTCCCAGCAGGTACTTTCCGCCAGGCCTCGCAGGCATCATGCCCTTAGACAGCGCAGGAGACCTTTCAGATTGCTGGAGTTGCTTCTCTGCAGTTCCCTCTTCTCTATGGCACCTTGCTCCACAACTCCCAGTGAACTGAGCAGCTCCAAAGTGTGATCTCTGTCTCCTCAGTCGAGTAAGACTACTATTCCCTGCTTGGAATCTACCTTCCTCCACCACAGCCCATAAATTATTCCCAGGGAAAAAGTCTAGGTGAACGTAGGATTCGCTTCATGTGTCTCCGTATATCAAGAATATCAACCCTGCTTGGTAGAGGCTCAATGGCTTCAAACGAATACTTTGTATATTTTGTCCAGACTTCATAGTCATTTATGGTGGGAAGGTAAGTCCAATACCAACTACTCTGCCATTCTCAGTACTAAGAATCGGTGGAAATTCTAGATCCTCGCATCTACCACCTTCAGCATTTTTTCCCCAGGTACAGTATAAAGGTTGGAGAACAACACTGAAAGAATCTGAATAACTGGTTTTTTTCTTTTGCTTCCCACAAATTGGGTTTGTTCATACAGGTTGGTATCCCTAATCTGAAAATCCAAAATCCAAAAGACTCCCAAATCTGAAACTTTTGGAGCATCAAAATAACACTCAAAGGAAATGCTGATTGGAGCCTTTCAATATGTAGATTTCCAGATTAGGGATGCTCAATCAGTAAGTACAATGCAAGTATTCCAAAATCCAAAACAATCCAAAATTAAAGATACTTCTGATCCCAAGCATTTCAGATAAGGAATACTCAACTTGTATATGTAAGTCTTCTTTACAACTTTTAGAAGCTATTATTAACATACACTCTGGCAGAAAAACAATGCATGTCCCTGCTTCAATTTTTTTTTTTTTTTTTTAATAGAGACAGTGTCTTACTCCGTTGCCTAGGCTGGAGTGCACTGAAGTGATCATAGCTCACTGCAGCCTGGAACTTCTGGGCTCAAGCAATCCTCCTTGCCTCAGCCTTCCAAGTAGCTGGGACTATAGGTACGTGCCACCAAGCATGACTAATTTGGGTTTTTTTGTAGAGATGGGGTCCACTATATTGTCCAGGCTGATCCTGAAGTCCTGGCCTCAAGTGATCCTCCTGTCTCAGCCTTCCAAAATGCTGGGATTACAGGTATGAGCCACCACACTCAGTCTTTGCTTCAAATTTTTAAAGAATGTTTATGAAAGGGAGAACGATGCAAGTAGACATTCCAAATCATTTCCCTTTTACACATCAACATTGACATTAAATATATCATCTTTATTTTCTAACATTTGTTCATTTAGTTTTTCAGATCTCTGTTTTATTTCCTTAACTAAATTATAAATTGCCTGAGGGCAGAAACTATGACTTACACTTCCTTCTATCTCTCATGGGATCTAACACCTTCTATTATAGACAATAAATAAATGTTGACTGATTCTATTGTTAGTGTCATTTGTTTACATCTCTACTGTTATATGTCTTTGAGTTAAACATTAAAGCTATTGGTGACATATCTTAAAAAAGAAAAAAGAAAGATAGAAAGGAAGCATACTCAGTTATATTTTTTCTACTTATTGTCACAGCAAGGCCCTGCAGTTGTTGGGTAAGCTTGTCCAAAAGAGTATGCTCCTCTTCTTTTCTCTGGTTATAGTTTGCAACAGGTGCAGATTCATCAGCCTATGAGAGAATATAGGTCAGTTTCACTGAAAAATTAATTGCAATTTCCTAATTTCAAAAGAACAACAAAAAATTCCAATAAGTGCTATAAAAACAAGTAAATATCAGTGTGACATTACACCTATCTTAGGGAAATAAATTAGATTTAAAAGAAACAGGTTATTGTGTTGGAATGCAAACCAAATGAAAAAATAAAATTATACCACTTGTTTTAGGTTTTTGTTTTATTTTCTTGCTAAGTATTATAGACCTTCCATAGTCAGTAAGAGATATGTTCTGACAGAAGATTGGCTTTAGGGTCAATAAGACAGCACCAATCCCAAGTTCTGCCCCTTATTGACAGAAGAGACATGGCTGCTTCACCACTGAGAGCTTCAATTTCCTCACCTGTAAAACAGGAATAATTAGGTTTTCAAACAGCCTAAGTTGAAAAGTTTTGTGCCACTCGAGAAATCTGGATGAGCTCTTCAGTGACCACATATCTCAGATGCAATAAAGGGAAGTAATATATAGCTGGAGAGCTGACTTTCAGGTGCCTTCCACTTTAAAAGCTCCATTAGTCTCCGGACCTGGACATGTAGGGGTAGCCAAGGCTCATGCAAAAAAAAAAAAAAAAAAAAAATCCTGAAGGGATTGTCAAGGTTAAATTCCTGTTCCTCCTATTTTTGCAGAGACATTGATATCAGAGTTGCCATTTGATACAAGAAGCTTCTTTACCTCAGGGCTAGAGTATGCATTATTTCCCCATGAAGAAATTAAAATAACAACAATTCTAAAATGTAAAACAAAGAACTCACAAAATGCAAAAATAAAAATAGTTCCTTCCAGGATTGTCTGAATCCTTAATAGCAGGTGAGTTCATCAAAGCTGAACATTTTTCGGTAGTTGGAGCCTTGGATTTTGCTTTGCTCCCAAGCACAGACTTAGCAACCCTGTTTGGCAAGCCAGCACTGGCTGCAGTTAGACTACACTGCTAACGTAAACCCAGGAACCTACCAGTTTGAATTAACTCCCACTGAATAAAAATACTTGTATAAGAAGAGATGTTTTAATACTATGATTAACCTCAATACTTACTTTGCTTAATTTTTGAAGAGCATTTTTATTTTCATCTATTGCCTGCTTTAACTGGATACATCTAAATTTTAAAAAAAAGAAAATATATTGATTTTTCTATTGTCAGAACCAGAAAGCTATTTTATAAAATCATTCAGTCGTTGAGCAGGCAAGGCAATTAGCCACCGTGTGAACAATGCTACAAAACTGACATATAAACGCTTTTCCACCTATTAGCTCAGATGATCCTCATAGCCAAGCTGTAACACACACAGACATGATAACCAAGCTTCAGAAACCTTCAGTGTCTCTGGGCATCAGCTTCCTCTCTCTAAAATAAGGAAGAACGCTGGACTTTAAAATGCTTCTCCAGCTCTACAACTCCATAAACCTAGGAACTAGCCTCAGAGACAAAACTAAAGTTTATTGTGTGCCAACCATGTTAAGCAGTTTACAAGCATTACCTCATTTAAGCCTCATAACAACCCTCACTCCACTTAAAGAAGTGAAGTTCTAAAAAGTGTCCAAGTCCACATAGCTGCTCAATGGTACAGCAACAATATGAAGGCAGTTTAGGATTCCACAGTTGGCCTATTGGAGGCCACTACAGCACATGCCTGCTTTGAGCTTGGCTTGTCCAGACAGGTCCAGAGTTTTATTTATCCTATAGATGCTTCAATTCAGCATTAAGTCTTAGCTACCCAAATGAAAAGCACAAAAAATGACCAAATATGAGCTATGAGCTATAGCTCATGATATTTTTTTAAAATCAAATGCTTTACCAAACAATAACCTACAAAAGTCACCTTTTATGCCGTTAGATTCTTTTTTTTTTTTTTTTTTTTGCTTATAGATGTGAGTGAAATGAAATAAGCGTGAAAAACGGAATAACAATGTTGATCCAAGATGGTCGATTAGAAGCAGCTGTGGTCTGTGGCACTCACTGAGAGGAATGAAGAGAAGCAAGTGAATTCAGCACCTTCAACTGAAATATACAGGTCCTCACGTTGGGACTGACAGGGCAAACAACTTGACCCATGAGAATGCAGAAAAGCCAGGGAAGAAGGGGAACAACAGCCAACCCGGGAGTGGAATGGTGCCAAAGAAACCCCCATCCCCAACCAAGGGAAGCAGTACTCACTGTGCAACCCTGCCCAGAAAACCATGCTTCTCCCACGGATCTCTGCAACCCACAGATCAGGAGATCTCCTGAGTTCATGCCACCAGGGCCTTGGGTCCAATACACAGAACTATATGGTATCTTGGCAGAGCCGGTGCTCAGGCACACACAGTGACCCAGGAATTTTACATATTCTGGCCCCAGGATCCCCAGCAAGAGGGTATATCCATCTGTATATATCCCTAGAAAGGGAGCTGAATCTAGGGAGCCAAGCAGCATTGTTCCAAGGGCCCCACTTCCACGACCCCCACTTCCATGGCAACTCACAAGTTAAGACCCACTGGCTTGGAATTCCAGCCAGCCAACCAAAGCAGTCTGGAATCTGTCTGAGGTAGTTCCGAGTTACCGGGGACAGGGGTGGTTGCCATCTCTGTGGTTCAGTAGACTTAGCCATTCTAGCCTGCTGGCTTTGGAGAATACAAATAGTCTGGACAAGAAAGAGTCCCCCCTAACGCATCACATGTGCTCTACCAAAAAGCAGCCAGACTGCTTCCTTTAAGTGGGTCTGTAATCCCATTCCACCTGACTGGGTGAGACCTCCCAAAAGGGGATTCCAGCCACCTCATACAAAGTGCGTTTGGGCTGGCAACAAGTCAGTACTCTCCTGGGACAGAGCTTCCAGAAGAAGGAGCTGGCTGCCAGATTTGCTGTTTTGCAGCCTTCGCTGGTGATACTTCCAGGTAGGGGAAAAACTGAGGCAATTAGGGTCTGGATTACAGCAAATCACAGCAGCACTACAGTAGAGTGTCCTGTTAAAGGAAAAACAAACAAACAAACAGAAAACAACAACAACATCAACAATAAAAACCGAACAAAAATCCTAAAGGTCAGCAACCTCAAAGATCAAAGGCAAATAAGCCCATAAAGATGAGAAAGAATCAACACAAAACACTGAAAACTCAAAAAGCCAGAGTGCCACTTCTGCTCCAAATGACCACAACCCCACTCCAGCAAGGGCACAGAAGTGGGTTGATGCTGAGATGGCTGAACTTACAGAAGGAGGCTTCAGAAAGTGGGTAATAAAAAACTCCATTGAGCTAAAGGAGCATGTTGAAACCCACTGCAAAGAAGCTAAGAATCATGATAAAACAATATAGGAGCTGATAGCCAGAACAGCCAATTAAGAGAAGAACATAACTGACTTGATGGAGATGAAAAACACAAGAACTTTATAATGCATTCATAAGTATCAACAGCAGAATAGACAAGGCAGAGGAAAGAATCTCAGAGCTTGAAGATTATCTTTCCGAATTAAGACAGGCAGACAAGAATAGGGAAAAAAGAATGAATGGGATTATGTATAGAGACCAAACCTATGACTGATTGGGGTACCTAAGAAAGACAGGAAGAATGGAACCAAATTGAAAAACATAACTCTCCCAACCTAGCAAAACAAACCAACACTCAAATTCAGGAAATCCAGTGAACCCCAGTAAGGCACTCCATGAGAAGATCAACCCCAACACACATAATCATCAGATTCTCCAAGGTCAAAATGAAAAAAAAAGAAAGTTACAGGCAGTCAGAGAGAAAGGCCAGGTCACCTACAAAGGGAAGCTCATCAGACTAACAGCACACCTCTCAGTGGAAACCCAAACCCTACAAGCCAGCAGAGATCAGGGACCAATATTCATCATTCTTAAAGAAAAGAAATTTCCAACCCAGAATTTCATATCCAGCAAAACTAAGCTTCATACATGAAGGAGAAATAAGATCCTTTTCAGACCGAGCAAATGGTTAGGGAATTTGTCACCACCAGGCCTGCCTTGCAAGAGCTCCTGAAGGAAGGACTAAATATGAAAAGGAGAAATGGATACCACCCACTATAAAAACACACTGAAGTACACAAACCAGTGATACTATGAAGCAACCACATAAACAAATCTGCAAAATAACCAGCTAGCATAAAGATGATAGGATCAAATTCACACAAAACAATACTAACCTTAAATGTAAGTGGGTTAAATTCCCCAATTAAAAAGACACAGAATGGCAAGCTGGATAAATAGCCAAGATCCACTGGTATGCTGTCTTCAAGAGACTCATCTCATGTGTAAAGACACACATAGGTTCAAAATAAAGGGATGGAGGAAAATTTACCAAGGAAATGGAAAACAGAAAAAAGCAGGGGCTGCAATTCTAGCTTCTGACAAAACAGACTTTAAACCAACAAAGATTAAAAAAAAGACAAAGAAGGGTATTATACAATGGTAAAGTGTTCAATTCAACAAGAAGAGCTAACTATCCTAAATATAAATGCACCGAATAAAAGATCACCCATGTTGGGAAGAGAGCCCCAAATCTGGCCATAAACTGGCCCCAAAACTGGCCATAAACAGAATCTCTGCAGCACCGTGACATGTTCGTGATGGCCATGATGCCCACAGTGAAGGCTGTGGGTTTACTGGAACAAGGGCAAGGAACACCTGGCCCACCCAGGGCAGAAAACTGCTTAAAGGCATTCCTGAACCACAAACAATAGCATGAGCAATCTGCGCCTTATGGACATGTTCCTGCTGCAGATAACTAGCCAGACCCACCCCTTTATTTCAGCCCATCCCTTTATATCCTGTAAGGAATACTTTTAGTAAATCTATAACCTATAGAAACAATGCTTATCACTGGCTTGCTGTCAATAAATATGTGGGTAAATCTCTGCTCGAGGCTCTCAGTTCTGAAGACTGTGAGACCCCTGATTTCCCACTCCACACTCTCTATTTCTGTGTGTGTGTCTTTAATTCCTCTAGGGCCACTGGGTTAGGGTCTCCATGACCAAGCTGGTCTTGGCAACCTAGATTCATACGTCAAGTTCTTAAGATTTTCAAAGTGACTTGGACTCCCATACAATAGTAGTGAGAAACTTTAACACCCCACTGACAACATTAGGCAGGTCATCAACACAGAAAATTGACAAAGATATTCAGGACCTGAACTCAGCTCTGGATCAAGTGCACCTGATAGATATCTACAGAACTCTCCACCCAAAAACAACAAAATATACATTCTACTCATCACCACATGGCACGTACTCTAAAATTGACCACATAATCGGAAATAAAACATTCCTCAGCAAATGAAAAACAACTGAAATTATAACAAACAGACCAAAATGCAATCAAATTATAACTCAAGATTAAGAAATTCACAAATGACACTAGCAGCAAACCTGACTGGTAGTTCCTTCCCCAGAAGGAGAGATTCCTCTGCCGTGGAGTCCTGTGATGTGATCACCAACCAGCCTGTCATGATCCACAATGGATCTGGTGTGATTAAAGCTGGTTTTGCTGGTGATCAGATCCCCAAATACTGCTTTCCAAACTATGTGGGCTGACCCACGCACATTCGTGCCATGGCAGGAGCCCTTGAAGGCGACATCTTCATTGGCTCCAAAGCCAAGGAGCACCAAGGGCTGTTCTCGATCTGCTATCTCATGGAGCATGGCATTGTTGAGGACTGGAACGACATGGAACACATCTGGCAATACGTCTATTCTAAGGACCAGCTGCAGACTTTCTCAGAGGAGCATCCTGTGCTGCTCACTGAGGCGCCTTTAAACTCACAAAGAAACCGGGAATGAGCTGCCAACGTTTTCTTCGAGAGCTTCAATGTGCCCGCTATTTTCATCTCCGTGTAAGCTCATTTGAAACTAATGAGAACAAAGAGACAATGTATCAGAATCTCTGAAATGCAGAAAAAGCAGTGTTAAGAGGAAAATTTATATCACTAAATGCCCACATCAAAAAGCTAGAAAGATCTCAACTAAAAGAACTAACATCTCAACTAAAAGAACTAGAGAACCAAGAGCAAACAAACCCTAAAGCTAGCAGAAGACAGGAAATAACCAAGATCAGAGCTGAACTGAAGGAGATAGAGACATGAAAAACCCTAAAATGAACAAATTCAGGAGCTAGTTTTTTGAAAAAAATTAATAAAATGGATACACCACTAGCTAGACTAATAAAGAAAAGAGAGAATAAACACAACCAGAAATTATAAGGGGGATATCACCACTGACCCCAGAGAAATACAAACTATCAGCAGAGAATACTATAAACACCTCTATGCACATGAACTAGAAAATCTAGAAGAAATGGATGAGTTCTTGGACACATACACCCTCCCAAGACTGAACCGGGAAGAAATTGAATCCCTGAACAGACCAATAATGAGTTCTGAAATTGAGGCAGTAATAAATAGCTTACCAACCAAAAAACTCCCAGGACCAGATGAATTCACAGCTGAATTCTACCAGAGGTATAAAGAAGAGTGGGAACCATTTCGACTGAAATTATTCCAAACAATTGAAAAGTAGAGACTCCTCCCTAACTAAATGTATGAGGCCAGTATCCTCCCAATACCAAAATCTGGCAGAGATACAGCAAAAACAGAAAACTTCAGGCCAATATCCTTCATGAACATCGATACAAAAATCCACAACAAAATACTGGCAAACTGAATCCAGCAGCATATCAAAAAGCTTATCCACCATGATCAAGTTGGCTTCATCCCCAGAATGAAAGTTTGGTTAAACATATGCAAATCAATAAATGTGATTCATCACATAAACAGAACTTAAGACAAAAAACAATGACTATCTCAATAAATGCAGAAAAGGCTTTCAATAAAATTCAACACCTTTTCACATTAAAAACTTTCAATACACTAGATATTGAAGGAACATATCTCAAAATAATCAGAGCCATATATGATAAACCAACAGCCAATATCATACTGAATGGGCAAAAGCTTGAAGCATTCCCTTTGAAAACAGGCACAAGACAAGGATCCCTCCCTCATCACTCCTATTCAATGCAGTGTTGGAAGTTCTGGCCTGGGAAGTCAGGCAAGAGAAAGAAATAAAGAGTATTCAAATAGGAAGAGAAGAACTCAAATTATCCCTGTTTGCAGATGACAGGATCCTATATCTAGAACACCCCAATGTCTTGGCCCAAAAACTTCTTAAGCTGATAAGCAACCTCAGCAAAGTCTCAGGATACAAAATCAATGTGCAAAAATTGCTAGCATTCCTATATACCAACAACAGGCAAGCAGAGAGCTAAATCCTGAATTCACATTCACAACTGCTACAAAAGAATAAAATACCTAGGAATACAGCTAACAAAGAGAGTGAGAGGGACGTTCTCAAGGATAACTACAAACCACTGCTCCAGAAATCAGAGATGACACAAAAAAATGTAGAAACACTCCATGCTTGTGGATAGGAAGAATCATATCATGAAAATGGACATACTGCCCCAAATAAAGTATAGATTCAATGCTATTCCCATTAAACTTCCATTGACATTCTTCACAGAATTAGAAAAACTATTTTAAAATTTATATGGAACAAAAGAGAGCCCAAATTGCCAATACAATCCTAAGTAAAAAGAACAAAGCTGGAGGCATCACACTACTTGACTTCAAACTATATTACAAGGCTACAGTAACTAAAACAGCATGGTACTGGTACAAGAACAGACACACAGGCCAATAGAACAGAATAGAGAACTCAGAAATAAGACTTGCACACCTACAACCATCTGATCTTTGACAAACCTGACAAAAAGAAGCAACGGGGAAAGGGCTCCCTATTTAATAAATGATGCTGGAAGAGCTGGCTAGCTATATGCAGAAAATTGAAACTAGACCCCCTTCTATACACCATACACAAAAATTAATTCAAGATGGATTAAAGACTTAAATGTAAAACCTAAAACTATAAAAACTCTAGAAGAAAATCCAAGCAATAGCATTCAGGACATAGGTACAGGCAAATATTTCATGACAACAAAAAGCCTAAAGCAATTGCAACAAAAGCAAAAATTGACAAATAGGATCTCATGAAACTAAAGAACTTTTGTACAGCAAAAGAAACTATCATCAGAGTGAACAGACAGCCTACAGAATGGGAGAAAATGTTTGCAATCTATCCATCTGATGAAGGTCTAATATCCAGAGTCTATGAATAAGCAAATTTATAAGAAAAAACAACCCCATTAAAAAGTGAGCAAAGGACATGAACTAACACTTCTCAAAAGACACACATTCAGCCAAGAAACATGAAAAAAAGCTCAATATCACTGATTAGAGAAATGCAAATCAAAATCACAATGAAGTACCATCTCACACCAGTCAGAATGGCGATTATTAAAAAGTCAAAAAACAGAGGTTGGCGAGATTGCAGAGAAAAAGGAACACTTATACACTGTTGTTGGGAGTGTAAATTACTCCAATCATTGTGGAAGACAGTGTGGTGGTTCCTCAAAGACCTAGAGGTAGAAATACTATTTGACCCAACAATTCCATTACTGAGTGTATATCCAAAGGAATAGAAATTGTTCTATCAAAAAGACACATGCACACGTATGTTCACTGTAGCGTACTCACAATAGCAAATACATGGAATCAACCTACATGCCCATCAGTGATACACTGGATAAAGAAAATGTGGTACATATACACCATGGAATACTATGCAGCCATAAAAAGGAACCAGATCATGTCCTTTGGAGGGACACAGATAGAGTTGGAAGCCATTATCCTCAGCAAACTAATGCAGGAACAGAAAACCAAATTCTGCATGTTCTCACTTATAAGTGGGAGCTGAATGATGAGAACACATGGACACATGGAGGGTAACAACATACACTGGGGCCTGTAGGAAGGAGGAAATGGAGGAGAAAGAGCATCAGGAAGAATAGTTAATGGATGCTGGGCTTAATACCTAGGTGATGGGATAATCTGTCCAGCAAACCAGCATGGCACATGTTTACCTATGTAACAAATCTGCACAATGCTATACATGTATCCCTGAACTTAAAAGTTAAAGAAAAAAAAAAAAACCATAATAAATAAAATTTTTTTAAAGCGAACAAAAGTCCTTTGTCAAAAGGGTAGAAAAAGAGAAGGGGAAACATCAAACTGGGGCTGACCCCACTAGCAACCTCCCCAAAAGTCCCTCTCCCACCCTTCCTCTTTGCTGGCAGTCAGCTTCCCACTGGCACCTATGTTCTCAGCCTCCACTGCAGGCAGGGTGGGCAGGGGGTCCAGGGCTCCCAGTGTAACATTAAACACGTATATTGGGATTGCCTCCCATTTTATCCTCCCTTACCAGGCATGAAAAGAATCCCTCCTACATCTGCTCTTAGATACTGAGGGTATGGACTTTGTAACCATGAGGAGAGATATCACCAACAAGCAAAAGATGGCAGAGTGGATTGACAGCAAAGGCTGGTCTTTGAGGATATCACAAGCCATGAATCCACCCCGAGAGAACCCAGCTGCAGGCATTTGTCAAATGAGACTAATGGCAAAGCTGCTTATTTTGGCAGGTGTCATGTTACTTGACCAAAAAAATCTTTACTGAAACTTAGACTCAGAAATTTCACTAAAAGGCCAGAGTAGAAAACTATTTTAATATAATGTACCAAGAAAATAAATTATTTATTATAATTACCTCCTTTATAACTATGTAATTATTAAAATCCTCAAACAGTTGATATTTTAAGACTCCTGGCTCAGGATAAAAACTAAGCACACATTCATCTTCACTGCCTCCTGAAACCCCACAAAAAATGATTAAAACATTTGAAAAGATAACAAACCCTGAACACTGCAAAGAAGGAAAGAGGGACAAGTAGCCAGCAAGAGATTTCAACAAATTTCTGCTCCATGGCCTGGAAGCATGTTCTCCTATAAAGGGTGGAAGACGCAACACAAGCATAAGAGGGAGATAATCTGCCAGGCAGAAAACTCCGGGATTTGAGTCAGCAGACATAAAGGACCAAAGGTTCACTAAACTAAATCATAGAGGAACACATTATGAAACTCTGCAGATGAAAAGACATGCACAGTAACTGGTGTTTACTTTATACATTATCTAATATTATTGTGCTATATTGTGTAAATTAAATTATATGCATACATCTAAGTTTTGAAGAGGGAAATCAATGTTAAAGCAATATTATTCAAGGGAAGAGTAATGATACTGATTAAGTTTAGATTTAGTTGGGGCTCTTTTGTAATAAGTCTTGTGACTTTTAAAAGTCTATTTACAGAAAACCTGAGCCAGTTAGCTCCCTTTTCCCCTCTCTGCTTTCCCTCCTTACCAGCAGATTCTTCCCTAAAAAAAAAAAACAAACAAAAACAATTAACAAATGACCTAAAGAGAATCATGACTGCTAAAGAAGTTTCCACACACCAGGGTTAGAGCCTGCCCTATTCTGGCACTGGGGGCTTCTCAGACTAAAACCTACTTCCCAGCCCCTGATAAGCCCTATCAACATACAGAATTTCATTCTTATTCAAGGGATGGTACTAGCAGGAAAGACCCCTCTCTATCTAACAGTAGAAAAGCCCATGAGAGCTCTCCGGGCTAGTCCCTCATTCCTCAATAAAAAATAGATAAGCCAGACCTAATAAAGAAAACAGGCAACATGAAAGATAAAATTTAAGAATAATCAAATATAAATTAATTAATTAACTAATTTAAAAAAATCTGAGCCCAGAGAAAGCAAAGACAATTCAGAGAACAGAAGAGAACTTAAGGAAAAAAAAAAGCGTCCTAGTCATGGAAGTAGTAACAAGGCAATCAATATGAAAACAAGAACATGACGCTATGAAAAAAGAACAATTCAAGAACAAGAGAAAACACTTGTAAATTAATAACATGACTGATGTTCAGGTATGGTGGCTCATACCTGTAATCCCAGCACTTTGGGAGGCCATCATGGGCAGATCACCTGAAGTCAGGAGTTTGAGACCAGCCTGGCCAACGTGGTGAAATCCTGTCTCTACTAAAAATACAAAAAAATTAGCCGAGTGTGATGGTGTGAGCCTGTAATCCCAGCTACTCGGGAGGCTGAGGCAGGAGAATCGCCTGAACCCAGGAGGCAGAGGTTGCAGTGAGCCAAGATTGTGAGACACAATGAGACTCTGTCTTAAAAAAAAACAAAAAACCAATATAACTGCTGAAATACAACAATATGGCTGTTGAAATAGATAATAAAGAAAAGTGTTAAAGTCAAGAGAATTGCCAGCATGGTAGCTCACGGTGAGGGAGAGGGGCATCCCGTGAGCCTAGAAGGCAGAAGTTGCAGTGAGCTGTGATTGTGCCACTGCATTACAGCCTGGACGACAGAGTGAGACCCCCCACTCCCCCCCAAAAAACACCTCCCATACAAACAGACAAAGAAACAGAAACTATTAACAGGAAGTTATGGGATCTAGAAAATCAGTCCAGGATATTCAATACCTGACTCAAAGGTATTTCAGGAAGAAACAGACAAATGGAATTAACAAAATAATCTTTTTGTAAAATAAAATCTCCCAGAGCTCATGAGATATGAGTTTTCAAACTGAGACTCAGAGCATTGAGCAGATAAAAATGACACCTACATGACATTTTCAGACATGCAAATGTCAAAGTGAGTTTTTAAATGACAGTAATGATCTTCTTTTCATGCACAGAGAAGACTATGGTTAATTGGGCTTAAAAATAATTATTAGGGGCCAGGAGCAGTGGCTCATGCCTGTAATCCCAGCACTGTGGGAGGCTGAGGTGGGCGGATCATGAGGTCAGGAGATCGAGGCCATTCTGGCTAGCACAGTGAAACTCCATCTCTACTTAAAATACAAAAAATTAGCCAGGCGTGGTGGCACGCACCTGTAATCCCAGCTACTTGGGAGGCTGAGGCAGGAGAATCACTTGAACCTGGGAGGTGGAGGTTGCAGTGAGCTGAGATCATGCCACTGCACTCCAGCCTGGGTGAGAGAGAAAGACTCTATCTCAAAAAAAATAAAACATAACAATTATTAGGCTGGGCGTGGTGGCTCACACCTGTAATCCCAGCACTTCGGGAGGCCAAAGCCAGGGGATCCCTTGAAGTCAGAAGTTTGAAACCAGCCTGGCCAACATGATGAAACCCGTCTCTACTCAAAATACAAAATTTAGCCAGGTATGGTGGGGCACGACTGTAATCCCAGCTACTCAAGAGCCTGAGGCAGAAGAATCACTTGAACCTGGGAGGTGGAGGTTGCAGTGAGCCAAGATTGTGCCACTGCACTCCAGCCTGGGCAACAGAGCGAGATTCAGTCTCAAAAAAGACAATAATTATTATTATTATTTTTAGTTTACTAACATAAAATTTAAAAACCTAGTTTTCCCTGGGACTTCAAATTCCGTCTATAAATCTTATTCTATTTTTAAATCTAGTAAAGCAAGAACAATAACCTTTGCTTTTCTTTCATTACCGTTAATTAAACTTGAACTAAATCCCTTAAACAATCAATCCTACTATTATAAATTAAATTCACTTGACGTTTCAAAATTCATTTGTTTTTCCTTTAAGCACTCTGAATGCCTGACTTAAGTAAAACTTTTCCAAACAATTATAATTCACTTAAATTAATAGAATCTCATGTTCTTTGAAAGGTAACAAAATCTTTAAATATCTCAAAAACAAAGATTATCTTAATGATGTCCTAAACTTAATACAAATGTTATGAATTAATAGTCTAAATTTGATTTAGTTCATCACATCTATTTAACTTTAAACTCTCCCAAGGATTTTTTTTTTAAGTAAAAACAAATACAAAACAAAAAACACCCACCTAGAAAACAGTGTTGTCTTCTCATGGGAGTTAAAGTTAATATCCCAATGAAGGACTAACTGCTTATAGACAGAGGTTTCCGACCAGGTCACAGGATCTGGGCTACATAGGCCAAGGATTTACGGTAGTCCTGCCCAAGTCACCTATGTTTACATTAAGCAGTTTTTATAGTTGCTGTCATAACAGCAAGTCCACAACCATCAGGTTTAGGTTGGTTTCTTCTACGTTCAACTTACAACACTATGTGATTCTTCCATTTGATTCCAAAGGACCAATCTCTATGCCCTAAATACTATGCATTGAAACGTAAGTGCAGTTCCTGGAAAGCTTACATAATTTAGCATACTTTACCTTTGATAAATATCTTGTCTTTTATTGGGTTCTAGGGCTGCTTCTTTCAGTTGGCTCTCAGAAAGCAAACTATCAACCTATGGAGACCATTTAAAATATCACATTGTTAAATACCGTATCACCTTAGGAAAGAAAACTTCTCTTTTTATCCAGTATTTTATAATGAACACTTTTAAACAAAAACAAAGTTTTAAAAATTTTCCAGTGAAAACCCATATACCCACTACCTAGAAAAAACATTAACATTTTACTATATGTATTTGATCTATCCATCAATCCACCTTATGCCTTTAAGTAAGTTACAGTTATCAATACATTTCTCCCTAAATAATGGACTATGGATGTCACTAACTAAAGTTCAATAGTTGATGCAATATATGTATACAGTGAAATGCACAAATATGAGGCATACATTTGCTGAGTTTCAACAAATGCACCCATGTGTGTAACCAAAATTACTTACCATCACCCTAGTAAGTTCCTTCATGCCCTTGCCAGTAAATCCTCTCCTTAATCCTCCATAGACAAACCTGTTTTGATATTTTTCCAACATAAATTAGTTTTGCCTGCTCTTGAAATTTTATATAAATAGACTCATTCAGTAAGCACTCTTGTGTAACCTTTCCATGAAGCATGTTTTTGAGATACTTCCATATTGTTGTGTGTACCATTAGTTCATTCCTTCTTACTACTGAGTGGTATCCATTGTATTCAATGTATCATGACTTTATCTTGACTTAGTAGTTTAAGTTTACTAACACTATATGTAACTTTGTCAATATACTCTCCAAAAAGGCACATACTTCTTTGGTCTGTTTTCTATAGATTATGTAGAGAAGATAAAGTAGATGAAAAAAAGAGAAAATTCCACTAGTTTCTTCTCTACTCTTGCAATTTGGCATCCATCTGAGTGTTAATTTACAAAATTCACACACCTAGTGATAGAGCCAATCATCGCAGGCCTGACCCAGAGGGGCTGTTGATTACTTGTCCTATGGACACCGAATAGAAAATCTGTTCCATTTTTGGCTTCAGGTGTCCTCTGTGAAGACAGGGAGGAATTAGCTAATACTACCAAAATACACTTTCCAGATAGTCAAGGTATCAAAAGGCTACAGAGCCAGTATTTCTCCCAGGAGAATAATCTTTGTAATAGTTTATTTTAATAATCATTTTTATAGTTTCCTTCTAAAACTTTTCCTGGTTCTCCTAATGTCCCACTAAATTTAAAATTAGTTCATCATGACTAATCATCAGAGAAATGCAAATTAAAACTACAATGAGGTACCATCTCACACTGGTCAAAATAACTATTATTAAAAAATCAAGAAATGACAGATTCTGGTGAGGCTGACAAGAAAAGAGGACACGTGTACACTGTTGGTGGGAATGACAATTAGTTCAGCCACTATGGAAAGCAGTTTGGAGATTTCCCAAACAACTTAAAACAGAACTACCATTTGACCCAGCAATCCCATTTCTGTGTATATACCCCCCTCAAAAAAATAAATGATTCTACCAAAATGTCACGTGAATGTGTATGTTCCCTTCAGCACTATTCACAATAGCAAAGACATGGAATCAACCTAGATGCCCACCAATGGTGGACTGGATAAAGAAAATGTGGTACATAGACACCATAAAATAATATGCAGCCATAAAAAAGAATGAAATCATGTCCTTTGCAGCAACATGGATGGAGCTGGAGGCCATTGTCCTAAGTGAATTAACATAGGAACAGAAAACCAAATACCACATGTTCTCACTTGTTGAGTAAACACGGACATAACGATGGGAGCAATGGACACTGGGGACTGCTGGAGTGTGGAGGAAGGAAGAGGAATGAAGGCTGAAAGACAGCCTATTGGGTACTGTGCTCACTGCTTGAGATCATCTGTACCCCAAACCTCAGCATAACACAGTGTTCTCATGTGACAGACCTGCACATGTACTTCCTGAATCTAAGATAAAAGTTGAAATTTAAAAATAAGACACAGAATCATATTAAGAGTCCAGCAAAGTTCAGCATAAGTCAATGCCCCATCAAGTTCATTTTTTATTTCTACCAGAAGCGTATTTAGCTTTTGTTGCACCGTTCTGATTCCAATACAAAGTAACCTAAATAATTACCTCCCAAATCCTTTTTACTTTAAACAAGAGGACAAAAATGGATAAAATAAGAGTATCAGTGAATCTCTTACTGGCCTAAGATTATAAAATAATTTTACTCAGTGGAAAAATACTTAGTAATACATCACATGAAAAAAAATTAAAATAAAGTAAAATAAAAATGTCAAAAAATAAACCCACTGGTTGCTATTTACTTTTTTCTTATTTTTAATAAGAACTCAGTGTATTTTTAAAAAGGTTTTTTTTTTTTTTTTTGAGACCAAGTCTTGCTATGTTGCCCAGGTTAGTCTCGAACTCCTGGGCTCAGGTGATCCTCCTGTCTCAGCCTCCCAAATAGCTGGTACTACTAGCATGAGCCACCACACCTGGCCTAAATATTTTTATAAAGATAAAAAAGAATAAAGAAAATCATAATAATCATCGGCATCCTGTCACACAGAAATACCACATTAGCATGTTCCCTTCTATGCTGTTCTGAGTATATCATGTAAGTAACAATGTGATGAATACTTTTATACATCAATCTCAGTCCTACTTTCTAATTATTACATATAGCAGATCCCTGGAAATGTAATTTTTGAGCCTAGGTGCATACACACATGCTACACCTTGTCAAGCTGCTTTCCTGAAATGCTGTACAAGCACCTTATACATGGGAGCAGTGACTGTGTCTGCTTCATCATACCTTCCTCAAGACTGAGTGTTGTGATTTTTAAAATTTTTGGGATACCTTACGTCCTTTGCAATTACTTGAATATCTTTGAAGTTAACATTCCTCGTATGTTTATGAGTTACTTGTTTACCTCCTTTGCTCATTTATCAGACCTTAATATTCTTCTATATTAAGACTACTCCTTCACACCTATCTCGCTTGAGTTCATGGAGGCAATAATAATCTCCATTTGAGGAAGGTTCAAAGGAAATAGGCTTGGAAAGTGGAGAGAGGAGCTAGGCTCAGAGTTGGGTTGGAAATGGTTACCACTAAGTTTAGATTGGGAGATGAGGTGGGTTAGTGAGTTGTTAGGGTAGGAGGTTGAGATGTTAGCTGGGAGTGAGGGTCGGAGGAGGGGGCGCTTAGTTGATGGTCACGAATTTTGGGAGGTTTCGCCTTTGCCTGGGGGCTGAGTTGGGATCAGGAGGGGTTTGAATCGGGGTTGGGTGCTCGAATGTTATGGGGTAAGGGAGCGTTACAACCTGGGAAGGTAAATAGGTTGGGAACAAGCTCCCAGGATTAGGTGGGATCACGGTGGGAAGGCGCAGTGCGCAGCTGCGTCCGCCTGTCGCCCGCCCCACGGCCCTCTGCACAGCCTGACCATACCTGTTGCTTCAGCTCCTGATTGCGGCGCCGCAGCGCCTGGAGAGGATCGCGCTGCCGCCTCGCCAGCATCTCCCTCGCTGCGGCGCCCTGATTGCTCCAGTTGCCAGGGAAACCAAGCGGCGGCGCCGGAAGGTGACGCCATCGACGTGCGCCCGCCTCCCAAGCCCGTCCCGCCCCGCCCGGGCCGGTCCCGGGAAGGGTCAAAATGACTTCTTGCGGTGGTCATCCCACGCCACCAGGCAGGTCGCGGCCGGGGGAGTCACTTTTCCTCGCCAATTCCTAAGGATAGGGGAATGTCCCCCGGCGTCTGAAACTACATTCCCCACAATACATCAGTAATAACATCAGTAATAACACCACCTTCTTGCTGGGATACCTGTTTTATGGCATTTGCTTTTTGATACCAATTTTGTAAGCTCATCTTTTTTTTTTTTTTTTTTTTTTTTGAGACGGAGTCTCGCTCTGTCGCCCAAACTGGAGTGCAGTGGCCGGATCTCAGCTCACTGCAAGCTCCGCCTTTCGGGTTCACGCCATTCTTCTGCCTCAGCCTCCCGAGTAGCTGGGACTATAGGCCTCCGCCACCTCGCCCGGCTAGTTTTTTTATTTTGTATTTTTTAGTATAGACGGGGGTTTCACCGAGTTAGCCAGGATGGTCTGGATCTCCTGACCTTGTGATCCGCCCCTCTCGGCCTCCCAAAGTGCTGGGATTACAGGCTTGAGCCACCGCGCCCGGCCCCAAGCTCATCTTAAGATACAATTTGAGCATCTTAAACTTTTTCATTAACTGCAAGAATACCTTTCCTATGGGATATATGGTTCTGTTCCATATCTCACTTCAAAAGGCGGTTGTTAATTCTTTGCCATTTAGGCTACTTAAGTTTCATTTCATTCTAATATTGAACGTTGTCCACTGTGAATTCTGTAAGGATGGTAATTGTTCTACAGCAAATCTATGAGCAAATTATTAGTTCTCATTATGATTCCCAGTTTACATCAACTCTCAGGAAGGTTGTCATGTTTCCCCCATATGGGACTGCATCCCATGAATCCAATTCCAAAACTCCACTACACCAAAATTGGACTTGAATAAGAATGATGATGATTGGAGCTCACCTTCCAAACGATGGACCCCGTTGATATAAATGAATGTTCTTCAGTACAACCACAGGCCAGGCTGAACCATTATTTATGTGCATTTTTCTTCCAGTATAATACATAGAGAAAAGTGTACAGAGAGAAGTGTACAGAGAAAAGTGTGCAGCTCTGAAAACCCTCCACCCCATAACAGCACCCAGATTATGAAACAGAACATTATCTGCCCATTAAGTCTTTCTAGTCCCTGCCTACCCCCACCCCCAACCTCCCATCCCTCTCACTTCTCCACCACACACCAAAGGTAAACAATATCCTAATTTCTAAGAGCACAAACTTGTGTGGCCTTTTTTTGTACTATACAATGAAATTATGCAGTGTGGTGGCTTCTCTTGTCCTTTATATATAATCACATTTGTGAGATGCATCTATACTGTGTGTGGCTGTAGTCTGTTCATTCTCATTGCTGATATTTCGCATATGATATACCCTAACATACTCACTGATTCTACTGTTGCTGCGTAAGTGGGCAGTTTCCAACTTATGGCTAGTATAAATAGTGCTGCTAATAACATCCTGGTGCAAGTCTTCCGGCAAACACATGTATACCACTGCTGAGTCACAGGGCATGTTATATGTCAGCTTTAGTAGATACTACTACCTGGTTTCCCAAAATGGTTGTACTAATTTATACCCTATCAGCAGCGTATTGAGTTTTTGTTCTTTATGTCCTTGGCAAGATTTGGTACCATCTTTTGTTGTAATTCATGTCATATTTTGAATTAATTTCTCTATGGTGGCTCATAATTAATGTTCACTTAAATAGCCAAACATATGATTTCCATTAAAAATGTTTATAACAAATGAGAAAATGCTACGAAATATTTCTAAGTGGATTATTAAATAATTACAGATGATGAGATGAGCAAAAAATGCTCTAAAAAAGCTATTACTTATGAAATTCTCATTCACTTAGTCTACAAATTACAAAAATTATCTATATCTACTTATTTATAGGGATTTCCATATTTTAAATAGAAAAGTTACAGCATCATGGATACAGTTTGATTCTGTTGGTAAAACTAAACTAATAAACCTCCCTAAATATGTGTGAATATATGAACAACAATGAGGAAAGGTACAAAAAAAGTATATTACTCATTCATGTCAAGTGTAAAGATGCTTGACTGTATACATTTGTGTACCATATTGTTTCAGTTACAGGTATTCATTATTTGCGATTCCTGGATCAGCATCAACATCACCTGGGAGCTTGTTAGAAATGCACATTTTCAGGCCCTACCACAGCCCTAGGAGAATCAGAATCTGTATTTTAACAATGCCCCAGTGTTTCATGTGCACATTCAAGTTTGAGAAGTACCACTGAGGTATTCAGTGTGCTATAAAGGATGTGATTACTCAGCTGATTTTTCACTAATGACTGTAATATTCAAGATGGTCACATTAATAGTAGTCATTGCTCCTCTGTAGTTATACCTTGATGCCATTATAAGAAACAATATAACCTAAAACAAGAGAGATCTGCAGTGAGGTAGCCAAAAGAAACCAAAGCAAACCATGGCCAATGTTTCTCCTGAAAGCAAGCTACTTCATAAAACTCATCATGATTTCTTTCTATCAGTGTGTTAAAATGAGTAACAATTTTGGATTGCTTCCTCACAGGCGATACTGAAAAATAATTTAATAGTTTCCAAGAGACTCATAATGTAGACAGAACCAGTGGAACAAGACGACTTGGAATCAACAAAAAGATTATAACAAAGAGAATAGAGAAAGTGTGCAGTTTCAGGGTCTTAAAAGAAAATTCAGGCCGGGCACAGTGGCTCACGCCTGTAATCCCAATACTTTGGGAAGCCAAGGTGGGCGGACCACCTGAGGTCAGGAGTTTGAGACCAGCCTGGCCAACATGGCGAAACCCTGTCTGTACTGAAAATACAAAAATTAGCCAGGCGTGGGTGGCACATGCCTGTAATTCCAACTACTCAGGAGGCTGAGGCAGGAGAATTGCTTGAACCTGGGAGGTGGAGATTACAGTGAGCCGAGATCATGCCAGTGCACTCCAACCTGGGCAACAGAGTGAGACTGTGTCAAAGAAAAAAAAAAAGTAAAAGACAAGACAAGACAATCCACCTCAAATAAAAATGGCAAATATATATGAGTACCTTGGTGCAAGGCACTGTTTGGGCCTGTGGTACAAGATGTTTAACACTGATCTCAAAGAGCTTCCAAGCTACAGTAATAGACTAGAAACACAAAAACTGTACCAACCACTTACCACAGAAGTACTACCTGGTGTACAGAATTCCCTGCCAAATGAACAGCTTATGATTAAATACACTGAGTTCTACAGTAAGGTCTTGCATTGAATATGTCTACTAGACAGCTGAAAGAGTGAAGCTGGAATTGAAGAAAAGGCTCAGAGGGAGGGAGGTCTGCTCGGATGTGCTAGTTAAGCCAAGACAATGGCTAGGGTAATCACAGGAGAGGACAGAGCAGAGAACCAAGGGCAAAAGTTTGAGGAACTTGAGAAAGGCAGCAATAGTAGCAGTTTGGAAACTTGATAAACTTTTGTATTAGAGAAGCAAGGGAAGGAGAATTTCAAGGGAGAAAGTGGCCTCATCAAATATCCTCAAGGTACAATGTGAGCATTCAGAAAGAGCCATAGATATTAATGTTTCCGGAAGGTGCAGAGGGCAGATCACAGCAGGCCAATGGGTAAAATATTTGGAAAGAGACAGTGAACCACTTCTAATTGGCAAATGATAGCATCAATTAAAACAAATTTTAAGTCAAAATCCATGCATTTGTTAGCCGGGCGTGGTGGCAGGCACCTGTAATCCCAGCTACTCGGGGAGGCTGAGGCACAAGAATTGCTTAAGCCTGGGAGGCAGAGGTGGCAGTGAGCCAACATCACACCACTGCACTCCAGCCTGGGGGACAGACTCAAAAAAAAAAAAAACAAAAACAAAAAGAAAATGTGCATTTGTAAATAGAAAGCAGCGAGAGACTGCAGATGCAAGAAAGAGCTGATGGACTGGAGAACAAGGAAGGTCCTGAGGGGGATGTAGAATTCTGCAGAGGCCCAAGAGGAGACAGCCTTGGAAAGGGCCTGTGTGTCTTCTCTCCTGGTAAAGGAAACCTAATGAGACAGAGCTTCAAAAACAGTAGTTTTCAACCTCAGCTGACCATCACAATCACCTGAAGAACTTCAAAAATCCTAATACCCAGGCCATATTCCAAACGACGTGAATCAAAATGTCTGGACAGTGGCATGTAAGCATTAGTATTTTTAAAGCTCCCCAGATGATGATTATATGTAGTCCTGTTGAAAACTGCTCTAGACAAAACTATGGAGAAAGACGAAGGAATTCCCAGCTAAGGGCCTTTATCTTCTCATATGGTTGATCTACTAGGAATGGAAGCCATCAGGTAAACTGGGAGTTTAAGAAACTCAGGTGCTAAGAAACAAGACAGATGCAGTCACAATAGAACCCATTAGTCGTGAGCCAAGTGAGAAAGGTGAAGTCTTTCTTTAAAGTTCAGTGGCTCAAAAGAACAAAAGTAGTGGTGAAGGTAAATGTACAAGCAAAGATGGAGTCTAATCTGACCAGGGAGCCCAGGATGACTTTTGAGGTTAACTGGGTGAGACAACCAATAGTCTCCAGAGTGGGCAGTTCTGCAGAAGATGTAGAGGATGTTAAGCTGTCCTAATGAGGTGGGGTTACCTCAAGACTAAACAGACCGAGTACAATCTAACAAAGTCCAAGCCTGTTGATGACAAGGTCCAGAGTATGGCTGAAGCAATGTGGGATGGAGCAGGTGGTCTGGGAAGCCCATACTGGGGGAGAAAAGGAGGCAGGGTAGGGTAGTACAAGTGGGCCAAGACAGGTAAATGTCATGACTAAATGGCAGTGAAAAATGGAGGTGGGGGAAATAGATTTAAGGAGTCAACAGTGTGTCATTTCCAAGTTATGACTGGCACTGACTCCCGGCTTCCAACTTTTCATTTCCAGTTTTGACTAACGTAGGAAAAGTACTATCTCCATAGTATTTTCAGGGTGACAAAACTACCACATTTAAGTAGGGCAAAGGTAGAAAAAGTGACAGAGGTAACATCAGAGGTAATTGCCCACTACAGAAATGGGGAGTACACAGTGTAAAGAGTTAGTAAGCAGAAAAATAGAAAATTAGGAGCAGCACAGAGTGGTTAAAGATCCCATAAGGATATGGACAAGACTCGGAAGTAGCACATGCCCAGAGGCAGGGATACCTAGAGGAGAGACAGAAGAAGGGCAAGACTGTGTCAGGGTGCTGTATGTTAAGTAATGAGAGAGAAAGAATCAACACTGGAAGGACCAGCTCCACCAGGAACACGGCACAAGAATAGGTCCAAACAGGCAGAACTAGGCCAGTCACAATCCAGATGCCTAACCAGGTACATTCTGACAGGTTGGGAGTAACATGTCCCTCAAGAAACCTACCTTGCCTCAAAGAGTCTCAACTCTTGGAGCCTCAATTAGGGGCGGACACTAGGAAGCTTCAGCAAACTGCAGCCCACATGGGACTGAGCTCCAAGAACCATTTCAGTCCTTGACTACTACATTCACAGAATGAAAACAAAGTTGGAATAGGCATAACAGCCCCACTAAAATGGGGGGAGGGTGAGGGGTGCTTCATGTGGAAACAACTTTCCTATATTAACATGGAGTTGAGACACGAAATTAATCTTTGTAGGAATGAGCAAGGGTGGTATTCTAGAAACACTCCTTGCAAATCAAAGGCACTCACTCCTGATTTTTAGATACAGGCAGGATTTATCACTAAGCTCTGTTCAGGAGGGTTTCTCCTTCAGGTGTGTATTCCATAATGACACATAAAAGATATTTTTGACAATAAAAACTTATACACTGGCTGGGCACAGAGGCTCATGCCTGTACTCCCAGCACTTTTGGAGGCCGAGGCCAGTGGATCACCTGAGGTCAGGAGTTCGAGACCAGCCTGACCAACATGGTGAAATCCCGTCTCTACTAAAAATACAAAAATTAGCCAGGCATGGTGGCACATGCCTGTAGTCCCAGCTAGTTGGGAGACTGAGGCAGGAGAATTGCCTGAACCAAGGAGGTGGAGGTTGCAGTGAGCCGAGATTGTTCCATTGCACTCCAGCCTGGGCAACAAGAGTGAAATTCAGTCTCAAAAAAAAAAAAAAACAAAAAGAAAAAACTTATACTCTGTACTTGGAACACACTGTTTTGTTTTGGGTTGAGACAGGTCTCGCTCTGTCATCCAGGCTGGAGTGCAGTGGTGAGATCACGGCTCACTGCAATTTTAACCTCCTGGGCTCAGGTGATCCTCCTGCCTCAGCCTCTGGTTTACAAATTAGCTGGGCTCACAGGTATGTGCCACCACGGCCAACTAATTTGTAAGTTATTTGTAAAGACTGAGTCTCCCTAAGTTGCCCTGGCTGGTCTCCAATTCCTGGGCTCAAGTGGTCCTCCCACCTCAACCTCCTAAAGTGCTGGGATTATAGGCATGAGCAGGGCCAAGGAATACACTGTTACTCTTGGAAGTTCAAAGGTCTTACATACAGCACCCTTACCTCAGTTATATTTACATAGCCCCTTTCTTTCCAACAAGTTCAGTAAAAGAACCCATAATGGTCCCACAGCCAAGTCTGCTTTGTGGTGTACCAAAGAAGGGGCATGAGTTACGTAATACATCTGCTCAAAAACATTAGTAAGTCAGTTTTGAAAATGCAGATCTCTTGATGCAGTAAATTGCATAAAAAACATGATACTTCCCCTTATGAAAAAATAAAAGGTTCAAAGATGTTCAATTTTTTTATTTTAAAAATAAAATCGATTCATAAAGTGCAAGAAGAAGTCGTTTCTTTCCAGTAGTCTATAGGCAATGCATCTTCAACAAGCTGTTAGAAACAAAAATGAGAAAAGAATTAGAAATACACAATCTGTAACTTCAAACTGTACTGTGGTATTAAACCATGAACCATAAGATCTGGTGTTACGACAAGAAAACTGAGGTCCTGAAAATTTATGATACACAGCTCTTCTGAAAATGCTAAGGCTGGATGCAAGGTTCCTGACTTCCAGGCCACTGCTCTTTCCACTTTACCAGGCTGCCAACAACCTAAGAATTCAGTTTGGAGTTTACAATCGCCAAGGCGAAGATGTGCTACCAAGGATGTTAAAATCACCTCCCCGGTTCCTTTTTTCTTTTGTTCTTTCCAGTATTTTCTACAATGTTGTCAGGATGAGCGACATAGCACCGGTAAGACATTCTCATTAAACAGTCAGTGAACTAAACTAAGACACCAAAGAGCAAGTTATTAGGGAACACAAAACTTCCACCTTCTGGTGTCTGTGGGAGTAAGTCCTATCTTCTGCGACCTAGCCAGAAAGTTGATCCTAAACTATTCGCCCGACCCCAAAGTCTCCCTTTGTAATGTCACTATGTGTACTGCTCACCAACACTCCAGGACGAGCCGGCCATGGCAGGCGGGAACTGTGTGACAAGCCTGGCTCTGGCTACCGCCGGACAGGAGCTCCGGTGCGAACAGGGCAAGGTGGCCATGCGGTGGATCCAATAGCGCGGAAGGCGCGGAGTCTCAGGCCAGGTCCAGCTTCTTCTGCGTCGCCGCCAGCTTGTCCTGCAGCCTCCGTTTCCTCCAGTCCAAGTAGCGCCTCCGCAGTCGGTTCGCCTGCCAGCCCAAGAGTACTCCAGAGGCGAAGGCTACTAGCACGGACAACTGCAGCGTCCTCTCCGACACCTCCGCCATGGCGATGGCCGGCGTGCAGCGCGGTCTACGGCGCGGCGGCGGGGTCAAAAGGCGCCGCGCGTTCAAGCGTGGGGCGCAGGGCAAAAATGAGGCCAAGGCGGCGGGGCACGCCCCGCGCAGCCGGCAAGGCGTTGGTCCTCTTGAAACTCACTAATAGTCCCATCTGCCTAGCCTTCAACTGAAGACTTTCCCAACCTTTGGACGACCCCGCCTTCCCTTTCCTGAACCCCCACAACATTTCTTGTTGAGGCCTTACAACATTAGTTAACATTGAGGGGGTATCTTGCTAACCCGACTGTAAGCTCTTCACCACTCTGTTTTCTCTCAGCAATAGAATGGCAGTGACTTGTGTAACTTCAAATTTTCTGGTAACCTGTTTTTTAAAAAATAAAAACAAAAACATGGAATTGTTTTTAATAATGTATTTACTTATCCCAACATATACAGGATGTTATCATTTCAACGTGTAACTCGTCTTTAAATTATTAAGGAGATGCTTTGTTTTTTTCCTACCAAGTCTTTGAAAACTGGTCTGTATTTTACAGGGAATAGCGCATCTCAATTTGAACACTGAATTTTCAATGGAGATACTTATCAGTGTCTAGATTTCATAAAATGTACAGTTGAAAAAGTAGATTCATATACCCAAGCTGTTCTAAAAACACAAACATTTTTCCAATAACCGAATGGAGTACCAATTTTTAGATTAAATTTAAATTCATTAAAATTTTTTAAAAATTAGAAACTCAGTTCTTCAGTCACACTCATTATATATGGAAACAGTGGCTACCATATTGGACAACCCAGGTCTGGCGGCCATGCTGTATCAGCACTAACATGGGGTCAAAATTGTTGGGATAGGAAACAAACGCATTTCTAATGATGAAAGTCATTTTAACATCTCCCCACCATGACTTCCAACTCCTGGTGTTCAGGCCTTTGTGTAATCCCCTCCCCTTGAGTGTGGGCGTGACCTGTGACTTGCTTTTAACTAATACAATAAAGCAAAGGGGATGAGGATGTCACTCCTGTGATTACCACATATATTAATCTGTTCTCACAATGCTAATAAAGACATACATGAGACTGAGTAATTTATAAAGGAAAGAAGTTTAATTGACTCACAGTTCCACATGGCTAGGGAGGCCTCACAATCATGGCAGAAGGCAAAGGAGGAGCAAAGACACATCTCACATGGCAGCAGGCAGGAGAGCCTGTGCAGGGGAACTGTCCTTTATAAAACCATCAGATCTCATGAGACATATTCACTGTCATGAGAACAGCATGGGAAAGACACCCCCTCATGATTCAGTTACCTCCCACTGGGTCTCTCTCATGACATGTGGGAATTATGGGAGCTACAATTCAAGATTTGGGTGGGGACACACCCAAACCATATCACTGTGTATATAAAATTTTTTAGCTAGTTAAAGACTCTCCTGTGGCTTGATGAAGTGGACATGCTGGAGAAGCTCACAGAACAAAGAGGTGCAGTGGCCTCTAGGAAAAACCTCCAGCCAACAGCCAGCAAAAAGCTGGAACCCTCAGTCCTAAAACCACAAGTGAATGAACTTTGCCCACAACCTGAACAAGCTTGGAAGCAGATTCTTCCCCATTTGAGCCTCCAGATGAAAACACAGCCTTACACATTCATTACAGTCTTGTGAGATTATACCAGAGGACCCAGCTTAATTGTGCTTGGATTCCTGATCCATGGAAAATGTGAGATAATAAATGTGTATTGTTTTAAGTGACTACATTTGTGGTAATCTGTTACACGGTGTAATATATAGGAAAAATCAGAGTGTTTTTCCCACTTTAATTCTCAATACAGACCACCTCTGGTCACTAAACAATACATTCAATACTCTGACACCAGAGTTGGGGTGAAGAAGACCTTTTTCCTATACATCAATGAATTCTGCAGCAGGCAACAGCTGGGTGTCCTCTAATTCAATTTAATTTTGACACTTACCTACCTGGATACAGCATCAGGTCCCATAGGTTGAGGGCTCAGTCCCACAAGACTTCTTCCTACTTCCAATGCCAGTCACAAAGAGTAGGTTGTCACCTATGCCTCTGAAGAACCGGCTATAAATCAGGAATTCCAACAACCCCCTCCTTAGGTTTGATTAATTTTCTAAAGAGGCTTACAGAACTCAGAAAAACACTTTACTTACTTTTACCCACTTATAATAAAGGATATTACAAAGGATATATTAAAACAGCCAGGTGGAAGAGATGGATAGTGTAAAGCATATAGGAAAGGGCATGGAGCTTCCATACCCTGTTTAGGACCACCATCCTCCAGGAACTTCCACATGTTTAGCTATCCAAAACCTCAATTAAACCCAATCCTTTTGGGGTTTCAAGGAAGCTTCATTACATAGGCATGACTGATTACATCATTGGCCATTGGCAATCAAATTAACCTTCAGGCCCTTTCTCCTCCCTGGAAACTGGGGAGTAGGGCTGAAAGTCTAATCATGCCCTAGTCTTTCCAGTGGCCAGTCCCTGTCCTAGGGACCCCCAGTCATCTCATTAGCATACAAAAGGCATTCTTATCAATCACTTGAGATTCCAAGGATTTTAGGAGCTGGTATGCCAGGAATCAGGAATGAAGACCATATATATGTGTGTGTATATGTACACACATATACACGCACGTGCACACACACACACACATATATATTCACAATATCACACACAGTAATATAAAATGAATAAAGCCCTGAAAGGAAGGTCAGTAAGTGGAACCTGAACTCAGCCTCTCTGTAGAGATCAGCAAATGGACTTTCACACTTGAGGAAAAAGTTATCTTAGGAGGGAGATGATAAGGACAGTGTTGGGTCCAATGTGAATTCACATCTGCCACACTTAATGTTCATTTACTCAACAAATATTTATTGAATGCTGCAGTAGGGATTGGAAATGTAAAGGTGAATACAACACAAGGTCAGCCCTTAGCTTAGCACAAAGTAGAAGAGGTAGAAAAAAAATTATGACACAGTGTGATGAGTTGGAATATGTGTGTAAGTATGTTGCTTAGACTTATAAAAAGAAGAAAAAATCCTCATCATTGTAGTTTGGGAAAGCAAAACAAAACAAAACAAAACAAAACCCTCAGAGACATTCTTTCTCTTAAAATCCATCCAATCTCTCAGCCAATCCTGTTGGTTCTATTTTTAAAACATAGCCAGAATGAAATTGCTTCTTACCACTCTACTGCTACCAACAGATCCAAGCTGCCATCACCTCTTTTCTGATTGCAATAGCCCTGTTAGATTTCCATGCTTCTATATCTGTCCACTACATTCTCTTCTCAATACAGCAGCCAGAATGGGCCTTTGAAATCAGAAAAAGTTGAATCATGTCACTTGTGAAAGTTGATCATACCATTTGGGTCATTCTTGTCATACCCAATTAAAATAGATTTGAAAAGGCAGAGGGAAAGGCACTCAGGACACAAAACATTGCTCCAAGAATATAATTCTCTGGCTGCTGAAACTACCTGCTGTAACCTGAAACCAGTCTTATCTATAGCTACTGAAACAATCTCCTGGAGCTGTGAGAATAGTTTAACCCATTGCTGTCACTTACCAATCAAAACTTGTCAGTTCCTCAAAACCTTACTAGGACCAAAGAACTTTCCGAGAGCAAAACATAACATTTCTCTTTTTACAATGAAACATGCAAGCTTCTCTTTGTTTGCAGACATACCGAAGACCACCCAGACTGTATGTATGTCCCAAGTTGCAATTCTGTCTTTCCAAATAAAATTTCCAAATTTCAGACATTTGTCTCCATGTTTTGACTTTGACACACTCTTCTGCTAGAACTCTGCAGTGGCCAAGGCCCCTATGGTGGTCCCAAGTGTTCTGCAAGCCCGTTTCCCTTCCACCCCTGAAGCTGTCACTGGCTTGCTCACTGTGTCTTGGGCTTACCAGGCAAGGTTCTACATAATAGTATTTGCATGTGTGGTCCCCCTACGTGGCATACTCTTCCCCAGATCCTTGAGTGGGTAACTTCCTCAACTCCTTTAAGTTTGTGCCAGCCGTCACCTACTCAACTATTTAAAAACCACAGACTCAACCATCTCCCACTCAGGTACTCCTGATCCCCATGACCCTATTCTGTTCTCCTCCAGAACTTGCTGCCTTCAACATTTATCATACTCAACTGTTTATTGTCTGTTTCCTGTGCTAGAATGTAAGCTGCTCCAGGGCAGGGATTTTTGTCTCCACTGTGTACTGGTGAATCCCAGGTGCCTAGAACAAGGACTGGCATATAACAGACACTCAGTAAATATTTGGTGTTGATGACAGTGGAGAGTGGTCAGGGATGGCTTCTGAGTGGATGGCTGAACTGTATCTTGAAAGATACCTCACAAACTGAGAAGAGACCAAATTTCTCTGTGTCTCACTTGACTCATTTGTAAAATAAGGAGTTTAGTGTTACTCAACAGCTCTAAGACATTTTAAAGAGCCACTTTTGGCAGCCTCAAGTTGCATACTTGGGCCACTGGTGTTACTGCAAATTTGAATCTCACTTGGAATTCTGGTCTCATCCCTAAGATGTCTTTAGACTAAAAATAAGCTAGATCATGTATATCAGAGTCTGGAGTATGGGAAAACCTTAGACACACAGAACTAGAAGAGAATATAGATATGTCTTTGTCGAAGCAGAAGGAAACTCTGGCCACTAGGGAGAATACAGCTGCTGGGGAGAAGGCAGGGACATAAACTTTAAAATCCCTCTTAAAGGGGACAACTGTGTCCCCAGCTTGCCACTTTGTGTTTTACCCCTGAGTGAATTGTTTCAATGGAGCATTTTAGTGAACTTCACAATGGTAAACCAGCTTTGAGGTAATGCTTAAATTTGGATTAACAGGCTGAATAGTCAAGCACAGTAAGTTAATTGATGGCAGGAGTGACTTTTGAAAGATGCATTAGCTGCTACTGTTGAGTTTGCTGTTTGAAGGGCTTGCCAAGGGGAAAGACTTTACCATTTATAGTGTTAGATCTTTACTGATTGTAAATAAGTTCATTTAAAGTGTATAACAGAAATCAGTTTCCTCTGTAACTCCCAGACCCTAAACAACAAAATGATCACTTTATACCTTAAATTTAGCCCCATAAAAGGTATAGCTTTGCCATGACTAAAATGGAACACTCACCTCAATAAATCTTTGAGTTCCGACCCTAAAGACTCTCGCTGGGCCTGTTCCATCTGAGACACAAGCAGACAGCCCAGTGTCTTGGGAGTTTAATCACCAGGTCCTTTGTCTCCCATTCTCTTCCTCTGAGCTGTTGGGAATGGAAAGGGAAAACCCTGTAGGGTTGGGTGATGTGCTCAGGTTCTTCACCTGCCCTGACCAGTACCAGCAGACACACACCCCACGAGGCTGAGACTTAGAGGAGGTAGGCAGGAATACCAAGTAGACGGGCTAGGTGTGTGATTCGCCATAGTCTTCAATGAGCTCTGAAATATCACTTTTTCGGTGTTACAGGAACAGTGTTCAAACACTGCCTTATGAGAAAAGAGGTATAACTCCCTGAGTGGAATGTACACATCACAAAGCAGTTTCTCAGAAAGCTTCTCTCCAGTTTTTTGTTTTGTTTTGTTTTTTGAGACAGTTTTCTTCTTGTTGCCCAGGCTGGAGTGCAGTGGCGCCATCTCGGCTCACTGCAACCTCCGCCTCCTGAGTTTAAGTGATTCTCCTGCCTCAGCCTCCTGAGTAGTTGGGATTACAGGCACCTGCCACCACACCCAGCTAATTTTTTGTATTTTTAGTAGAGACAGGGTTTCACCATGTTGGCCAGGCTGGTCTTGAACTCCTGACCTCAGGCGATCCACCCGCCTCAGCCTCCCAAAGTTCTGGGACTACAGGCATGAGCCACCGTGCACAGCCTTAAACATTTCATCTCTAACTTCCTCTCTCTCTTGCCCTGCCACAGCAACCAAAGAGGTCATGAGTTGTATATGGTGTTGCTACAAGGTAGTTGAACTTCCATATGTAGCCTGAGCCCCTGCTTGAGCAGGTGGAGCATATCCTCCAATTGACCCACATTGGAAATGTAGCATTAGTGAGAAAGAAACTTCTTTGTGTCAAGCCACTGAGATTTGGGTGTTGTTTGAGCTGCAGCATAGCATGGGTTATGCTGACGAATACAGTGAGCTGCCTTTGCCTTATTAATAGCTAACACTGTTGAGTGCTCCATCATTCCAGGCACCAAGCTATAAGTTTTGCATGCATTACCTAATATTTCACAACCACCTTCTGAGAGAGACGATAGCATTATGTTATATTTTACATATATATATTACGTGTGTGTGTGTGTATATATATATAAACTCTAGGGCTACAGCATAGCTGTATATACAAATCTCATATATATGTCAGTGGTCCACAACCTTTTTGACACCAGAGACCAGTTTTGTGGAAGACAAGTTTTCCACTGACCAGGGATGGGGGGGTGAGGGGAGGGGTGGGGATGGTTTTGGGATGATTAAAGCACATTACATTCATTGTGCACTTTATTTCTATTATTATTACATTGTAATATAAAATGAAATATACAAATGTATGTTGGCATACATTATGTTCTATACAAATATACAACATAGTGTAGAATCAGTGGGAGCCCTGAGCTTGTTTTCCTGCAACTAGAAGGTTCCCATCTAGGGGTGATAGGAAACAATGACAGATCATCAGGCGTTAGATTCTCATAAGGAGCACACAACCTAGAAACCTCCCATGTGCAGTTCACAATAGGGTTCACACTCCTATGAGAAACTAATGCCGCCACTGATCTGACAAGGGGGTGGAGCTTGGGTGGTGGGGAGTGGCTGTATATACAGATGAAGAAGTTTCACTTGCTCTGCAGCCCTGTTCCTAACAGGCCATGAACCAGTGCCAATTCATGGCCTGGGGTTGCGATATATATTATATAGCTCTGGATCATATATATCAATAGTATAGATGGCCAGGCACAGTGGCTCACGCCTGTAATCCCAGCAGTTTGGGAGGCTGAGGTGGGCAGATTGCTTGAGCTCAGAAGTTTAAGACCGTGGCCGGGCGCGGTGGCTCAAGCCTGTAATCCCAGCACTTTGGGAGGCCGAGACGGGTGGATCACGAGGTCAGGAGATCGAGACCATCCTGGCTAACATGGTGAAACCCCGTCTGTACTAAAAAATACAAAAATCTAGCCAGGCGAGGCGGTGGGCGCCTGTAGTCCCAGCTACTCGGGAGGCTGAGGCAGGAGAATGGCGTAAACCCGGGAGGCGGAGCTTGCAGTGAGCTGAGATCCGGCCACTGCACTCCAGCCTGGGCGACAGAGCGAGACTCTGTCTCAAAAAAAAAAAAAAAAAAAAAAAAAGAAGTTTAAGACCAGCCTGGGCAATGTGGCAAAACCCCATGGTGGGAGCAAGCCCTAGTGCAGGGGCTCAAAAACCCTTTACAGAGTTTTCTGGGGTTTTATTACCCTCTAGAGGTTTCCCATTGGTTACCTGGTGCCATTCCCAAGTAACCATTGGTACATTTCCCATTGGTTACTATGTAAATGAAGTAGTGGCCTTGCAACCAATCAGAGGCTGAAGTGTAGTTACAAAGGTTACCCCCTATTCAAGCATCTGATTGGTTGTCGAAAGCAACCAATCAGAGGCTAAAGTGAATACTCCTATGCAAATGCCTCATTGGTTGCAAAAAGCAACTAATCAGAGATACTTTCAACTTTCCATCTGCCACGCAAAAAAAAGGGGTGGGGGTTGAAAAGGGAGTAGCCTCTGGTTCTTTTGTTACTTAGGTGTGGAAAGTTGGGGTTTTCCTTTTGATTTAGTTTTAGGAAGTCAGCATGAATTGGCCTTAGGCGTCCTGCCTCCCGACCCTATTCTACTGCCTCAATTCTACAGTCACTTTCCAGTGTTGCAAGTATCTCAAGCCTGCTTTCACTATGTAGACCCAGTCATTCCTCGAATATGTGCTTCCTTCTGGGGCTTCTGCTCACCAATTAGATGTCTTAGTGTGCTCAAGGATGAACTCAATGTGCTCTTCTTGCCCCATTTACCTAACTCCAATGTCACCAGCTCTTTCCTCAGTGTTCCCCATCTCAGTAAATGGTGCCCCCCCCCTGCTATTTGCTTATGTTGGAAACGTTGGAGTAGGGCTGCATCATTATCTTCTGGGATGCTTAGCATCCAGAAGTGTGCCTTATTGTATTTTGAAATAAAAAAAGACTGCGTATCATAAAGTAAATCTTTAAAAATTCTGATTTTCCCATAGTAACAATTATGATGCTCTAAAAATGAATATCAAATCCTTTTCAAAATAATTTAAGGTCCCATCTTTGCTGTTGCTCTCAGAACTATTTGGTAGTCCAGCACTGTCTAGGAGTCAATAGTCAGAAACCATTTCCTGTTGACTCTACGACCTAAAATATTTTCAAATCTTTCTACTCCTCTCTGGCACCAATGAACTGTACTCCAAGTCATCCTGACCACATATCTGAAATTCTGCAATAGTCTCTGAACCCTTCTCACTGCTCTAGTTTATTCTCTACATAGCATCCAGACCAGGCAGAATGATTTCAGGGACACACATAACTGATCCTGTTCTGTTGTTCTACTGCCTAAAACTTCTCAGTGGTTTCACAGTGCCTTTAGGATAAAATCTCAGATCCTTAATAGGCCCAAGACCTTGCCACCTTGCTAGGAACCAGCCTCGCCTCTTGGTGTTCCTTTAAAGAGTCAAGCTCCTTATAAACATTTATACCCAATTTACTCTCTGCCAAGAGCTCTCTCCCCCTCCTGGCTTCTCTTTCTCCAGTTCTTAGATTTAATATTCTTTCTTCAGATAAGCCTTTCTTAACCTCCTACACCAGGTCAATGCTTCTTGTTAAACACTTCCTTAGTAACCTCCAGTTTGCTTTGTAAGTAAAGGATTATTTGTGTAACTAATAGTTTAATGTCCCCCTTCATGTTAATGCAAACTTCCTGAGAAAGAGTTGGTAACACACACGAGTAATTCAGGAATCTCTGAATCCAGTTGTGTCTGATTCTAGAGCTCATGTCCACAACTACCAAGTGTACATAAATCTGCTCATCCTGGAGGATGGCTTTTTGCTTCTTTATTTCATGATAGCCAAATGTTGATGCACGGGAAACCCTGCATCATATAACATCGCTGAGCAAATTCTACAGCAATGATGTTGTGCTGCTGGTGAACCCCTTTGTGCATGTTCTGTGAGTAGTGGACCGTATACACCTCAGCTTTTACTTTCTGTTGACTACAGGCTGGACTAGCTGCGCTAGACTCCAGATCTCTTATTGTATAATCTCCACATGCTTAAACAGGGGTGACATTAACCACTTTACAGGGTTGTAATAGTACTCATTTGGTCAATAAATACGTAATGAGCATTCAATATAGGCCAGACCTTGGTTTAGATGCTGGAGATGCCTTTAGCAGACTGCTTATCTCCTTAATGTTCCAGCTGGTCACTATTACTAGTAGTGTCATAATTGTGTGTCGATGTTTGCTTATGTCACGGGGTATGAGATTTGTGACGTCTGCCACTCATGGCAGGGTCCCTGCGGCGCCTGGACCTCCAGCGGCACGAAGGCGTTGACTCCAGGGCATCACTGCGCGGCGTGGCCGCCTCTCTGCTCCAGGCCGCCAGAGGGCGCGTGGTCTCTACCGCCCCTCCGCTGTGCCTGAGTCTACCCCTTACCAGCCACCCGGCCTCCGTTCCCCTCCCCGGCGGCGCCTGCCCCGCCTTGCATTCCCAAGCTCCGCCCCCGTTGCCCCTAGCGGCTGTTTGTTGACTTCCGGGAGCGTGGTTGTAGTTGATCCACTGAGTTTCGCCATGCGGAACTGGGGGGCTTTCGCGGCCCGCGTCTGGACGGAGTAGCTGCCTTAGCCCCGACCAAACCGTTCTCTACAGCCTCCTGGCCCAGGCGCAGACTGCCCGTACCGCCCTTGGGATGAAGGAGCCCGAAGAGCTGTTGCCCGGTGAGTCGCGCCCGCGCCGGTGGCAGAAGGCCGGGAGGGAGGGTCCGCGGGCGGGCGGGCGGGCGGCCTGGCCCCGCCTCCGGATCGGCCCTGTAAGGGGAGAGGCCCGAGGCTTGGCCGCCGGACTGTGGCAGGATCGCTGGTTGCTCTCACGAATGACTGAGGGCAGAGGACCGCACGGGAAGAACAGGATGGGGTAGAACGGGAAAGAGGGTGCCTGTCTTTCTTATGCTTTTAAAATAAGCTTTTGATGAGATTCTTGAAGGCGGGACACTTTTTTTTTTTGAGAGGGAGTTTCGCTCTTGTTGCCCAGGCTGGAGTGCAATGGCGCGATCTCGGCTCACCGCAACCTCCGCCTCCCGGGTTCAAGCGATTCTCCTGCCTCATCCTCCGAGTAGCTGGGATTAGAGGCATGCGCCACCACGCCTGGCTAATTTTGTATTTTTAGTAGAGACGGGGTTTCTGTATGTTGGTCAGGCTGGTCTCGAACTCCCGACCTCAGGTGATCAGCCCGCCTCGGCCTTCCAAAGTGCTGAGATTACAGGCGTGAGCCACCGCGCCCCGCCAGGCAGGGACACTTTTTACCTATCTGTAAACTCCCCAAAGTGCAGACTCCAGACTTGGGCACTTTGGAGGTCCTGAGCTCCCGGTTATGTATTGAATGCGGTAAAGAGTAAGTGATCAGGGTTGTGGGGGTAAAAGGGGATACAGGAAATAAATTGGATAAAGAGGAAGAAGAGGGACCCTTTAGCGAGTGTTTTTTAGCCTTTTTTCCTGAGCTCTATAGTTATACTTTTGACATTGTGCCCCATACCCCATGCATACTGTGTAACAGAAATAGATGTCTCGTGATGCAGTCCTTGTTCTAACCACTTAGATTCCACATACAGCTTTTTGATAATGCATTCTTTTAAAATGCTAATCGTGATCCACTGAATTGATTTTCTGACCCACTAGTAGGTCACGACCATGTTGGAAAAACACTGGGTTTGAGCAGAAATTATACCTTCACTGAAATATGTATGTTTTCTTCCATGCTCCTGGCCGGAACTTAGATTCCTGTCCTGCAGTTCACAATTTAGTGAGACATACAAGAAGGTGAACAAAATGACCATACAAATTGACAGTAGATGTTACAGAGCCAGATGTAACATCTTGGCTTGGGATGAGGGTATCAGGGAAGCCAGGGGAGCCAGGACAAAACAGTTAAAATGTTAAAATAATTCATTCTGGGGAAACTCAGAGTCTGTTCTAGATCCTAGTCGAACTGAGATGCCTTACAGTGGTTCTCAAAAAGTTGTCCACAGTGGCTAGTCTCTTGCATATTAATATTTATTATTAATACTTATATTCGCCATGTTTTCCTTTCTGGTACGAATTAGTTTATGTGTGATCACCCCCCTTGGGATTTCCCCAGAAGCTGGACCTGGCCTACTATTTGGTATATGTGTGTGTTTAAATGGTTTTTGGGAACTGGTAGGGGTTTTTAGTCTCTCTTCAAAATGATGCTGTGCCACAACAGTTTGTGAATACTACTCAGATCAGGTAATGACTTGATGTAAGAATGTTAAATCTCAACATCCCGGTGTATTCCTCTCCCAATCTCCTAGGACCATGGCATTTTGTGATGTTGTTTTTTGGGGAAAGATAAACCATCCTTTCCCATGTACTGTTTCTGGAAAGAGAAAAAGACACCTCTATGACTGACTGTAGTGCGTGAGTAAGATGAGAATTAGAAACTTCCTGAGTAGCTGTGTTGAGAGGATCTTTTCATTTTGTACTGGATCCCTAAACATTCTGAGTTCTCAGAAATCAGGAAAAGCTGAAGTGCTCCTTTGCTGACGACTTGGGTAACCTGTCTTTTATATTAACAATATCGAAAGTTATATTCGACTACCTACTCACCATTATGATGAATTTGTAAACAAAACATTGAACAGTTACGAATATACATGTGTGTAAGGGGGACCCTTTCTGTGTGAAAAGTAGAACACACAATGGCTACTTTGTGCCAGGCAATATGGGTAGTGCAGACAGTTTATACCTTCTATAACCTTAGAAAATAGTTGGAAAAAAACAACATTTGGGGTAACAAAT
>NC_045448.1:94798760-94879564 GCF_002776525.5 Piliocolobus tephrosceles | reverse complement strand
GGGGAAAGGAGAGGGGGAAGAGGAGGAAGGGGAGGGGGAAGAGGAAGGAGAAGGGGAAATGGAGGGGAAAGACGAGGAAGGAGAAGGGGAGGGGCTTTCTGAAAAGCTTTCTGAAAAGCTACTGCTATGAAAAAGCTCCTGAAAAAGCTACTGCTCATCTAATGGTATCTGGCTAGGGAAACTAGGAATCAGCAAATGCAAGATACACTGTTCCTTCTTCCCCAAAGAACCTTTCAGGCCGGGCGCGGTGGCTCAAGCCTGTAATCCCAGCACTTTGGGAGGCCGAGACGGGCGGATCACGAGGTCAGGAGATCGAGACCATCCTGGCTAACACGGTGAAACCCCGTCTCTACTAAAAAAAATACAAAAAGCTAGCCGGGCGAGGTGGCTGGTGCCTGTAGTCCCAGCTACTCGGGAGGCTGAGGCAGGAGAATGGCGTAAACCTGGGAGGCGGAGCTTGCAGTGAGCTGAGATCCGGCCACTGCACTCCAGTCCTGGCGACAGAGCGAGACTCCGTCTCAAAAAAAAAAAAAAAAAAAAAAAGGAACCTTTCAGAGAGGATGACCTGCCCATTAAGAACTTTCACACATCACTTCATTTAATCTTCACAACTCCTGAGAAATGGACATTGTCTCCTACCATATAAATGAAGAAACACTCAAACTGGGTAATACATTTTATGATAACCAGTCACAATTCATCTTCGTGGATGTTTCCAGGCTTTACTTTGGGGTGATTTCTATTAATATCTGCCCTAATAACAGTTTTCTGAGGGTGTTACCCAGCTGGCTTCATCTCCTGGGGTCCCTCTTGGTGCTCTGCAGTGCAGGGTCTGGGTGGTCCCAGGGACTTCTCAGTACCCTGCATTCTAGCATTCAGCATCCACATCAAGATGGCTTATGCTCCCGCTCACTAGCCTGTGAGGGTCTGGAAAAATGGGACTCTCTTTCTTCTGTGATCTCTGGACCCCAGCACGCTGCCTGGCAAATAGTGGTCATCACAAAAGAGGATGTTGTCCCCAAGCTCCTGCTGTAGGCCAGATCTGGCTTGGTGCAGACTATGGAGAACACAGATGACTCAGGCATGGGTCCTAGGAATCTTCTGTTCCAAGTGCAGTGGGGGCACCAAGGGAAAAGAGTGCCCATGTTAGCCCGTAGGCTCTTTCTATGGGATGGAGAGGTGGGAGGCCCATTCTCAGTTCCCTGTTCCATTGCAGACCAGACTTGCTGATCTGTCCACAAGGGAGTGCCTGGGAACCCCTTGTAACCAGTGTAGGGCCATTTTCCCCAGCCTGCTGACCCAGAGTCAAGGCTGGAGAAGGGTTTGCAGGCAGAAAGATGCTGACCTTTCACCCTGCCATCCCATCCCAACCCCAGTCCACTAGGCTTCACATGTGTTCTATACTTGGGAGTCACAGGGGCCAAAGGCCTAAGACCCCACCCTACCCCAAACTGGCTAAGACAGCTCTCAATTCCTGGCTCCCCAACTTGGTCTCTGACCTGAAGCAGAGCACTGGACTCTGGGCTATTTCTCCATACACAAAGTGGGCACATCTTTCTAATCAGTTAATGGTCAACGGTGTCCCCAAGGATAGTGATGGCTTACATAGAAACCCTCATTCCTGGAGATTCCAGACCATTCTCAAGTCTACAGCCACAGCAAGAAGGAGTCTGATAATACTCTGATTCTGTGACATAAGCCCCACCAATTGTTAATGCAAGTTTTTATTTGGCTGTATACACAATTTAAGCTATTAAAATTTGTACAGTATTTAAAAATTAAATAATACTCTGAAACTGAGTAAAAAAAATTGGGGTGGACGGGATGTTGATTGCTGCTGAGACCAAACTGCTTCTACTCATTCCCAAAGTGAACTCTTCTCCAGGGCCCAGGAGCCCATTTGTCCTGCTCTGGGGTTTGGGCATCCTCGGTTTCCATCTTTGCGCTGCTCTCCTGACCTATTGACCATGCTGGAAGTTTTCCCTCACTTACTCCTCACTGCCCAATTCCTCTCACACACACCCGCACCCCATTTTCCGCTTCCTGGCAATCCAGAAAAGATAGCTTATCTATTAAGAGCTTCCCAGATTGATGTTCTTGAGTTAGGGGAGAAGAGGAATTGGTGATGGGGAGGACAGCACTGTAAGGAGTGGGAGGAAAGTATTCTCTGGAAAAAAGTCATTCCCTGAGCAAAACATTTGTATAACTTAAAGTTGCATAGTTGTTAATCAAGGAGCTCCTCAGGCCTTTCATATGTTAACATGCTGGGTGACTCTCCAATATGGGAAATTAGTGGGCTCTGTTTCCTAGGTTAATTTCACTACATATCCCCAGTAAAATCCTCAGGACACAACTAACTCTTTGTTCCCCTCATTGCAATCTGACTGGCTCTGGCCTGCTCAGACCTCTCCATCTTCTAGTGGAAAAAGCACCACTGTCTTCATTATCACCAGATCCAGCTGCTTTGTAGTTGGAGGTAGTTTCCATCCTGCCTGATCATATTGTGTTTATACCCTTAGATAACTTCCCTCCTCCCAGAGTCAATTCAAATATGTATCCCACCTCAAAAACAGCCCAGATTGACCCCTGGTAACTTCCAGGAAAGCAATGAAGAGAGGGGTAAAATGCTCTAGGCCAAGAATTCCCAGCCTGCAAACCTCAAAACCCTTGGAGGCTGCAGTTTTGGTCACATCCGTGAGTCTTTTTGAGCGCACACTGCTCCTGATACTTGGACTGCTGCACTCCAGATGACTCCACAACCAACCCCATGCTTTATGGCAATGGCAGTGGAGGAGAACAGACCACTTGATTCTCCTGATGGAGATTTTCTCTTTTCTCCCCGTCAAGTCTGGATTTTCATCTCCAGGGTAACAAGGTACAGGAAGGGCAATCAATTGCTGCTGCAGCCAGTAATAACCAAGCCAAGCCAATTTATGGAAGCCCACAGGAAGCTTCTTTGAGCACTATGGGTAAAATCAATGTAGACCCACAACAGTGTTTTCCCCGCTGGACCTGGTGATGCCAGTCGGAGGGAAAACAGGTGAGTGCAGCCCGAACTGAAACACTGTCTATCCTGAACCCTCATCAGTCCACACCTAAGTGACTAAAGTCAGGAGACTTCATGCTGCTAATGTCAGGGGACTTCATGCTGCTAGTGTCAGGGGACTTCATGCTGCTAAAGTCAGGAGACTTCATACTGCTCAGATCAGTGGCTCCCAAGTCGACCTCCACTCTGAAGATGGCATTGGGAAGGGGTCTGTCTGCTGACTCGGCTCCTGCTGTATATTTGGGAGTCACACAGACACATCTGCTACCTCTAGCGTCCCTCAAGAGCTTGCTGCTGCACAAATACAAAATCAAGCTGTCCTGGTTTCTCAGTGTCTTTTTTAGATGAATAGTGATTGCTTGCTTTGCCTAGCTTCAGGGCACTGTGCTCCTAGGACTAGTGGCCACAACCTTGTCCTGCTTAAAGGCCTGCAGGAAGCCCTTGGGACATGAGTACTTCCACTGTCTCGTGCTCTTGAACTGGTTATTTTAGGGAGATAGGGTGTGTCCAGCTGTGGGCTGGTCTCTGTGGGGCTGTGACAGTTCAACGTGACAGTAAAGGCACTCAGTGTTAAGGGGTTCTCTGTGCCAGGGGTGCCTGGTGGCAGAGGCTGAGATAGATGCCCTGCCTGACCTGTGCTCTCTAGCCACTCCCTCATCCATCTGAAACATGTGGCTTGAAGCGGGAGGCAAGTAAGGCTATCCATGCACAAGGCTGCCCCTCTCTGTGGTCTGACAGGAGTGCATGTCTCTTTATTTTTATTTCTTTTTTCATTATTATACTTTAAGCTCTGGGATACATATGCAGAATGTGCAGGTTTGTTACATAGGTATATATGTGTTATGGTGGTTTACCACACCCATCAACCTGTCATCTAGGTTTTAAGCCCTGAATGCATAAGGTATTTTTCCTAATGCTACCCCTCTCCTTACCCCCACTCCCCGATAGGCCCCAGTGTGTGATGTTCCCCTCCCTATGTCCATGTGTTCTCATTGTTCAACTCCCACTTATGAGTGAGAACATATAGTGATTGGTGACCAAAAGCAGGAGTCCAGTTCTGAATCTGGCACCATTGGGAGAAGAGTCACTTGACTCCAAGTATAATGCAAGTGGGGTCCAGTTCAAATAAACAATGAGGATGATTCACTCCAAGAGCAGAGACAGTTTGGAAAAATTTATGCCAGGACCACTCAGGTCGGGTTTAAAGTATGAGTTTGTCTGGGTCAGCCTTGCCCCTTTTAGCTGACTTAACATACCCCCTCCTCTCTGGCCAGCACACCACTGAGCTGCCAGCCCCACTGTGTCAATGACATCACTCAACAGAGCCTTCTTGACTTGCTCCCCAAATGCTCTTGTGTCAGTTTAGTTCCCACCCCATTACTGCTTCCTCGTTCCATCCGCTATCTTGAACAATTCAAAGTTTGCTCTTTACTCCATAAAGTCTTGCCCCCTTGGCTGCTTCCTTGACTTGGATCTTCTCTTCCATTTCTCTCTGCACCAAGTGTTTCCTGTGGTGACTAAACACACAGACGTGGGAGGTGTAATAATTAAAGAAAGAGGAAAGAAACATGAAGGGTGGCTTGATGGTTAACAAGGACAGGTTTATTTTAGAAAACAAACCTGGGAGGGGGTTTTGGCCAAGTTAGGTTAGAGCCCCACTTTCTTACAAGCTAAGAGCTTTTAATGATTCAGGGTGGGAGAGTTTATTAGAGGCTTGGACTGCTTTTGTGTTTCTTTGTTGTGCTTATTAGGGAGGGAGAGTCGTGTGTTTGTTTTCATACATCTTTCTGCAACTGCAGGCATACCCCTGAGTCTGCTTTTAGCTTCCCTATCTTAGTGGACCTGAAAGGAAAGGAATGTGCTTATTAAGGCCCACTGTTTTACTGGGGCCCATTGTATATGACTGTGAAGTTTGGTAGTTACCCAAGAGAATTTCCCCCTACCTCCCTCTGTGCCTGAGCTGTTTTATCTGTGTTTTACTGTCTGCTCTTTCTGGCTGTTTGTAGTCAGAAGAGAAGTGATTCCCTTGAAATGCATGAGGCTAGAAAGGGAGCTAGAACTTAAAGTGGTGGTGTTTGTCCAAGATGACAGTGTTCCTGTTCTGTCAGGGGGATCAATGGGCCCTGACTTAGCGGGGGTGTTGGAAGGCAGAGAATGGGATGTAGCAGGGTCTGAAGAGTTCTTTCCTCCACCCAGCTATTCTCCAGGCTTAGGCATTCCCGAGTACAGTTGGGAAGGGGAAACATTGAAGGAAGTAAGGTTTCTAAATTTGTCTTCGGGATAGAACTAGGGAAATACTCTCTCCCGACTGATCTTTCTCGGTTAGGCTGCCCTACAAATTTGTATAGAGTTAAACACAAAGGATACGCAGGGAATGGGTTCTGACAGCATATCTCTGATTTTTCCTAAGGAAGTGGTGCTAACTCTTAGTAGTGAGTCTGAAGGAATATTTAGGTAGGATTATTTTCTGTGTTCCCTGCTGCCAAGGTGCTACCTGGCTGTTTCTCTTTTGCTTGGAGACCTTTATTGCTGAGTTCTTCTCTACCCCACTCCCACTTTTCCTCTTCCTCCTGCTTCTAATTCTGCATTTGCTCAAAAATTTTAATAACTATTAAAATGTTTACTCTGCCCTGTTTTTCATACTTCCTCCTTTACCCACCTCTGCCTTCTCCCAAGCAAACCAACTAGTGTTAAAATAATAATAATCTTTCTTATCTGTCTCCTAATCACATGGAAACCTGAATTTTTGACCTTTGTTTTTACAGTGTTGGGATTATATTTTCACTTCTGCTTCTTGCTTTTCACATGTAATTGAACATAGGAGAAGTGCTTCCAGGTCATTGCTGTAAACCAGAATCAATTCTTTAATGTGTAAAATATTTTGGGGTAAGAGTGTTTCAAAACTTCACTGCTGCCTGCCTGTTTGAGCACACACTATGTTTCCTGTGTGGAGCCACTGCCCGGGGGTGGCAGAACATCTTTTGCACACTCCTCGCCTGCCACTGAGCTTCGTTCCTTGGATTCTGTCCCTAGGAGAGGGCTGGCTGAGTTTGTTTTTGTTTGGTTTTGTAGATAGATATTGACATTACTTTCCAAAACAGCTGTAGCAATTGTCAATCCCAGTGGCAACATTTGGGAGTATAATTTTTTCCCAGATGGGACCATGAGCCTAGTTTTACAGCACTTGGGTTGATGGGGCCTGATAAAAATGCATTACACAAAAATGGCTCGTTCATTAGGATTTCACAGAAAACCCTAAAGGGCATCCAGAATGCTGTTTAAACCAACACATACCAGCATTACCTTGGGAATAAGGCATTAAGCACATTCTTGACCTATTTGTAGGCTCGAGGATCACATTCATTCCACTCTCATAAGCAGCTAAATAAACTCACTATACAGTTAAACTTTACTCTTAAGCAACTTTCATCATAACTATTGCTATTGTTTTATTTTTTATTTTTTTTTAGAGACAAGGTCTCACTCTGACACCGAGGCTGGAGCGCAGCGGTGTGATCATAGCTCACTATAACCTCGACTGTGGAGATCCTGAGCTCAAGTGATCCTCTCACCTCAGCCTCCCAAAGTGATGGAATTATAGGCATGAGCTACCATACTCAGCCACTATTGCTGTTTTGAAAGGGAGCCCTTCTCTCCCCTACCACATGCTATATTAAGAAATTCCAAATTAAATGAAGAGATAAACAATTCAAGGATAATAAAGTTAGTAACTGTTCATGTGATGATAATAAAAATAAGAGTCAATTTTGTAAGAGGTGTATTAAACCGTATAAATTGTCCTGGCTGAGGTGTGGGGGTCGCGAGTACCCCATTGTCTGATGTATATATAAAATAAAGTCAAAACTCTTGTTAATGTCTGAAAGACAACTACGAACAGAGTTAGGTTCATTGGCTCACTGCCTCAAGGGAGCCAGCATGCTATGGGAAATATGTCTCCATAAGAAAGCACTAGAAGAACTGGTTGTAGGATTTGGGCTTGTGTTAGGTCATTGTATAGGCCAGGGTGTAGGGGTTCCAAGAAGCAGGCATTTGCTGTGGATTTGGAGCTGTCAGGAAGCAGGTATACATTTGTGAGTGGCCTTGTTTGATGAGAACATTCTGTGAAATTGTTTATGTTCAACAAGACACCACCACAGCTTAGCGACAGGCCAACTCTTGACTGTGAGGAGTTGCATTTCCCTTTCTCCCACTGAAGAAATTGAGTTCATAGAGGGCAGATGATTTGATCAGCAGACCTGCGTCCCCCTCAGCAGTTGGGTAACTCCCATTAGGTGTCCTGCCCTGTCAGACCCTCTTCACCCACCTTGAATGGTTGGTGTCAAGAAAACAACTGGCATTTAGAAATTAGTTCCTAGAGGTAAGGGAAATATGGCCAAACTGAAGAGTTATTTGGGACCTGTATTCATTTGCTGGGGCCACCATAAGAAATTACCCCAAACTGCAGGGCTTAAACAACAGAAGTTTATTTTTTCACAGCTCTGGAGGCTGGAAGTCTGAGCTCAAGGTGTTGACAGGGTGGCCTCCTTCTGAGGACCATGAAGTAAGAGTGTGTTCCAGGCCTCTCTCCTTGGCTTGCAAGTGGCCGTCTTCTCCCTGCCTCTCCACATTGTCTTGGACACGTGCCTGTGTCCAAGTTTCCTCTTCCTGTAAGGACACTAGTCATATTGAATTAGGGCCCGCCCTAATCACCTCACTTTAACTTAATTACTTCTTTAAATACTCCATCTCCAAATAAGGTTACATCCTGAGGTATTGGGGTTAGGACTTCAATACATATGAATTTGAGGGGAGGGACAAAATTTAGCCCCTCAGAGGATCTACTTCTGTGAAGATGGAGGCTTCTCTCCCCCCAGGAACAAAACTGCAAGAAAAGCTCATAGAAATACAACAGGTCATTATTGTCAAGCGTGTCCGTGTGAAGAGACCATCAAAATAGGCTTTGCGTGACAAACAAGGCTGTTTTTCACTTGGGCGCAAGTGGGCTGAATCCAAAAAGAGAGTCAGAGAAGGGAGATAGGAGAGGTGCAGCTTTATAGGACTGGGGTAGGCAGTGGAAAGTTACAGTTAGAGGTGGTTATCTATTGTTAGCGGGGGAGGGGGTCGGTCACAAGGTGCATGGTGAAGAGATCATAAGACTCATTGTCCAGAAGAACAATGTCATGAGGTCAATTAATCAGTTAGGGCAGGGCAGGAACAAGTCATAATGGTAGAATGTCGTAAGGTGGGTTAATTAGTTAAGGCAGGAACTATTTCACTTCTTTGTGGCTTTTTGGCTGCTTCAGACTTCTCGGCTCCTGCAGGCCATCTGGATGTATATGTGCAGGCCACAGGGGTTACAATAGCTGAGGTTTGGCTCAGAGGCCTGACAGTTATGCTTTCTGCAACTAATTCTTCTCTTTTTTGTTTTCGAATGCCATGAAAGTGCAGTGACCACACAAGAAACAAGATGGCACCCATAACTGGTGCATCTGGTAGTCATTCCAGCCTTGTCTCTGTTGGGCTTACAGGTAGGCCTGTTTTTTTGTTTGTTTGGTTTTGCTTTTGTTTTTGTTTTTTGCCATTCTTCTAAGAATGAGTCATAAGGAGGTTGTTCTTGGAAAGAACTAAAGAGGAATCACCAGTTAGTGACTGAAACAGTTGAGGTTTGCAATCTGCTAGAGTGACCCATTTATTTTCAGTGGTTTTTAAGTTTTCTTTTCAAAGTGACAGAGAACTATGCTAAGAACTTACTGCACAGTTACCTTGTTGGTTGCCTCCGCAGGACATACTCCCCATTTTACTTCCCAAAGCCCCTGATTTCCTTAGGTTATATGCCCATGTGATACTGAGAACCCTTTGGAAGAAGGTAAGAAACTTAACCAGTTTAGAGTGACACAGTGCATTTGAGACTTTGGAGAAAACAGATGAGACAAAGAACCGTTATAACCGTTTTGCTACCATGAAGAAAATCGGCATAAGGGCAAAGTGAATAAAGAGAGATAGCAGAGTTGAGGGAACCGCAGACAAAGGGAGCTAGAGTCTCAATCAAACTGTACCCGAAACCCACCTACCTCTGGACTTTTCAGTTAAATGAACCATTAAATTCACTGTACTGTTTAAACTAGCTTTAGTTGAGTTTTTTGTTGACTGCAACTCAAACTATCTGGATAGATTTATTAGCATCTCTGAAATGTTACTAGTGTTCTTCCAAGTATGTAGCAATTACTCTATCATGACATATTAATTAATGTCCAGGATGAGAGATACTGATGAAGATATACCTTGAATTTTAGAAAAATGAAGGAGACTATCATGTGGGAATAAAGGAAAGAAAACAGATTTCTGTGGGATTTGATTTCAAATTTTCGACATCCTCAAAATCCTTACCAAGCCAACTGGGTCTAGGCAGGCATAGCATATGTTCAATAAACATAGTATATATTCAATGATGTGGAAGCAACTAAAGAATGAGAAAATGCTGACAATGGCAGAAGCAGCTAGAATGCAAGTTTGGCTTGAAGCTTTTAAGTGACTGCTATAGAAAATGTTTAATGTGAATGTAGAAAGCAATCTCCACTGTTTCTTGGAGAGTTGATCTTCCTACCTCTTGTTTCATTTGACCCCCAAATATGTGAACCAAATAAAAAGTCCCTCCCACAATGCTGGTTGCAAAGTCCAAGTGGACACTGAGGTCCAAAGGTCAGAGATGATCAGAAAGATAAACTGGTCAAGGGGATTTAATGGTTCAAATTGATTATCCATCAAGAAGTCAAAATGGGCAATAGGTCCAAAAACAGAAGCCCAAGAAGTCAGAAAACCAGAAGCCCGAAGGCCTATCCAAAAGAGAAGCAGAAATAGAGAAACACTGCCCAGTGAACCAAGTATCCCAGGGAAACAGCCCTGGACTAATGCAGCACATGAATTGCAAAGAGCAACAAATGCAAAGACAATCTCATATTCAAAAGCATAATGTCATGCGCTAATATGCGCAAGGAAGGGGACTGGAAAGATTAACGAATACAAGATGAAAATTTAAGAGTACTAGCAGCAGCAGTAATTGCAACAGCAGCAGGCAAGGCAGAAAGTCCTGTCTAATGGAAATGCAACTTACGTAAATGCTGACTGAGGCTGAACAACCATTTTAAAGTAATGTACATCTGCTAACATTACTTCTGGATAAGACAGCTCTCTGGCAGGGAAATTATAGATAGGAAGACACCAAAGACTGGGATTCAAATGAACCAAGGCTATTACAATGTTGCCTCTAGTTACCTGTGGCTAGAAGCTTTTGTCATTCCCTGGAGGAAGAGAAATCAGCAGTTAAACATGAAGCATGTCTGTGTAGTAGATATGATAATTAACCATATGAATGCCCAAACTAAGCATCTGATAAGCTAGTCTACAGGTAACTTATAGTCTCACTTCAGTTTTTCTCATTATTACTTTGCTTCCAAAAAGACAAGCTAAAGAATAGTAGACTTTGATACACACGCAAGAATTATATTAGTGCCCAACTAGATAAACATCTGTGAGGGGCCAGGTGTGGTGGATCATGCCTATAATTCCAGCACTTTGAGAAGCCAAGGTAGGTGGATTGCTCAAGCCCAGGAGTTCAAGACCAGCCTGGCCAACATAGGGAGACCCCATCTCTACAAATAATTTAAAAATTAGTGGGGTATGGTGGTACATGCTTGTGGTCCAAGCTACTTGGGAAGCTGAGGTAGGAGGATCACTTGAGCCTCAGAGGTTGAGGCTGCAATGAGCCATGACCAAGCTACTGCACTCCAGCCTGGGCCACAGAGCAAGACTTTGTCTCAGAAAAATAATAGTAAAATAAACTTCCATCAGGACTATCCCTGAGATTGGATGTTTTTAAGTAACCAGGTCTGAGACTTGCTCACCTCTCTTTTCTGTAGATTAGTAAGTGTCCAGCTCTTTGAAGGGCCAGAAGCCGATACAAGCTGAGCAACAATGATGATTACTTTCCAACTTGGTAAGAGGACAAGGTTGCTGTCCTGAGAATATGATTTTATAAAAGTAGAGATGCTATTAAAGCTCATGAAATTTTAAGCTTATGTTCAAACATGCAGATCACCTCTGTCGTATAATAAAAAAAATAATCTGCTGGTCATTTTCCTGGGTTCCTGTTTCAGAGCTTCAAACACCCTTGGAATTTCCTGAGTGATAGGAGTATGTTTGTTATGCTAGTGAGGTGACCCCATCTGGTGACTGAAGAAACACCATCATCCTTTGTCTCCCGCTGAAATAGATAAACTACATGGATACAAGTGGAGTGGTTTTAAGGAAGTTTAATAGGCAAGAAAGAAGGAAAAAAGCTCCCCCATAGAGAGACAGGGGGAGGGGGGCTCCTAACAGAGAGAAAAACTCCTGTGCGGCAGAAAAGTCATCAGTTATGTTGGGAGGCTGGAGGAGGTGGTGTCTTATTTGCATAGGGCCCAGGGAGTTGGTTTGACCAGGTGTATCATTTATGTAGCCCACGAAAAACCTGGTCCTCCTACCCTAGTCTTTTAATATGCAAATGCAGGTAGCCATGATGTCCTGCACAGGTGGTGGTATCTGTAGGCAGCCATGATACCTGGCACACATGGTGACAAAGAGAGAAGGGGAGGAATTGCCAATTGGATAGACCTAGTTTCTAATCGCTGGCATTTGCGTATCAATACCAATACTTGCCAGCTTGGCTTTCCAAGCTGCTTTTCTATTAGGAAGGAAATGTTTTGGGAGTTACTTTTATTAAAAGAAATGTCCACTGAGAACCTTCACCCTTTCTACCTACCTAAAAATTATTTCCTAGTAAATCCTGTATTACCATGGTGGGGCCCCTAGACAGCTTCAGGATGGAAGCTGGTCAGCAGAAAGACCAAGCACCTGATAATAGTGTTGATTGAGGCTTTGAGCCCTATGAGATCAGCTTGTTCGCCAGACCTCCAAGATGCTGAAGATTGATTTTGATGAAGTAGCTAAGTATTTATTCAATCATGCTTATGTAATGAGACCTCAATAAAAACTCTGAACACTGAAGCTCAGTAGAGCTTTGTGGCTGGTGAACACATTGATGTGACAGCAGAGTGACATACCGAATTTCCTAGTTAGGGGGGCATGGAAGTTCCATGTCTAGGACCCTCCCAGACCTCATTTTATGTGTATTCTTTATAATAAAATTCTAATAATAAGCTTAGGGCTTTCCTGAGCTCTGTGAGCCATTCTAGTGAATTAGTGAACCTGAGGGGGTCATGGAAACTCCCAACTTAGTGACCAGTTGGTCAGAAGTGCAGGTGGCCTGAGAACCCCTGAACTTGCAGCTGGCATCTGAAGTAAGAGTAGTCTTATTGGGGACTGTGCTCTTAAACCTGCAGAGTCTGATGCTAACTATGGGCAGTTAGTGTCACAACTGAATTGCAGTACATCTAGGTGGAGTGGAAACAGAACACATTCTATCAGAATCAGGAAAGGGATTGGCCAGTCACCTCTCAAGAGTGATGTGGTCAGCTGTCACTGCCTACATGCCCAAACCACCACCTTTAAGATAAATCTGGCCAGGGCCTAGTGGCAGGTGATAAGCTAGTCTACAGTAACTTAGAGTCTCAGTTTTTCTCATTATTACTGTTTCCAAAAAGACAAGCTAAAGAATATTATTTAGACTTTGATACACACGCAAGAATTATATTAGTGCCCAACTATATAAACATCTGTGAGGGGCCAGGTGTGGTGGGTCATGCCTATAATTCCAGCACTTTGAGAAGCCAAGGTAGGTGGATTGCTCAAGCCCAGGAGTTCAAGACCAGCCTGGCCTCTTTCCTCAGAGCTCAACACTTCCCTGACATATGATTTGATTTTTTTTTTTTTTTTTTTTTTTTGAGATGGAGTCTCAGTCTGTCACCCAGGCTGGAGTGCAGCGGCACAATCTCAGCTAACTTCAACTTCTGCCTCCCAGATTCAAGTGAGTCTCCTGCCTCAGCCTCCCCAGTAGCTGGGATTACAGGCACCCACCACCACGCCCAGCTAATTTTTGTATTTTTAGTAGAGATGGGGTTTCATTGTGTTGGCCAGGCTGGTCTCAAACTCCTGACCTCGTGACCTGCCCACCTTGGCCTCCCAAAGTGCTGGGATTACAAGTGTGAGCCACTTTGCCTGGCCACCCGACGTACGATTTGAATGGTGATTTTTCCAGAGAGGCCAGAACTCCTCCCATCTTTCCCAGTAATGGTGATTTGTTATGCTTAGAACTAAATGTGATTTAACTGTTGTAAGCATGTGTAAAATAAATTCCCAAATAAGAAAAAAATATATTTGTTACTCTAAGGGTGTTTTAGTTCTGAGGCCAGTTAGGCAGTCTAATAATTGTCCATCCTGACAGGCCATCTCTCTACTGAAAGTGAGCACAGAGCAATTCTTTTACAGAGGAAGCAAATGATGAAGTAAGATTCATCATCAGTCAGCAGAAGAGATAGAAAAGACTTCGGAAAACATATGAAGGAAGAAGCACAAAATATAGATTAAGCAACATCTCCTGAACACTACAAAGCATTTTAAACATATCCATTTTGACAAACTTTCAAAATAAAAGCCTCTGTTTTTCAGGAATCCAAAGGAAAAATGGTGGGATCTGAAGAGGCTATTCTCATCCATTCTATTTTGTAAGTCCTTAAGAGATGGAAAAGGTGATAGCAGCTGTGAAGAAGAAAGGAAAACAACCTTTGTCCTTAATGCCTGAAGGCAGAGAAAGGCTTGGGAAAGCTGTTGGTCTCTGGCCTTGCCCATAGGGATCATCCCACTAAACTAGGATTTAGGAGCCTAATTGGAGGGGATTGAAACTACAAATTTAGAATAATGCCCTTAAAGAAGAAAGTGACATGTTCCATGTATGCTTTCACTTCCAAGACTAAAGTTTGCTGGATCAAGTTTCCTAAGTATTAGGACAGTCTGCCTCAGAATCCAAGTCAGCACAACTTACACAGCAATGAAAGAATCCAAAGTTCAAGAACAGAAGCTAAGGAACTCTGTAGCTGACAAGAGGGAGGAAGTCTGAAGAAGTGCACAAAGTTAAGTTGGGCCAGTTTGGAGGAAATACAAGCAGCCATATATCAGTGCTCAGGATTCTAGGCCTAGCTTCTGAACAATCAAATTGCCTCCAATAGGAAAGGGCAAGAAATAAGGCCTCTGGTCTGTATTACTGATATGGTTTGGATCTGTGTTCCCACCCAGATCTCATGTCAAATTGTAATCCCCAGTGTTGGAGGTGGGACCTGGTGGGAGGTGATTGGATCATGGGGATGGATCCTTCATGAATGGTTTAGCACCATCCCCTTGGTGCTGTTCTCATGATGCAGTTCTTTCGAGATCTGGTTGTTTAAAAGTGTGTAGCATCTCCCCTCTCTCATTTTCTTCCTCCAGCTCCAGTCATGTAAGACATGTCTGCTCTCTCTTCACTTTCCACCATGATTGTAAGTTTCCTGAGGGCCCCCCAGAAGCAGAAGCCACTCTGCTTCCTATACAGCCTGCGGAAGCATGAGCCAATTAAACCTTTTCTTTATAAATCACCCAGTCTCACGTATTTCTTTATAGTAGTACGAGAGTGGACTAATACAATTACTACACCTAAAATGGAATTAACATTTAGGGATCACTTGAGACCTTCATATAAACACCAGGATGATGTGCTGAACTGCACAACCTATCAAAGATTACTGGGGAGGTTTCTTGAGGGAGTTGGGATCCCATTCTCCTGTCTCCCCTCCATCTTTCCTCCCAGTCTGCAGTGATACAGGGTAGACTCAGGGCTACCATTCGTCCCACAGGTGTCCTCCAAAATCGCAACACACACACAGATGAAAAATGTCTAAGATGGAGCTATATATCTCCTTTTCTGCATGTTGACTTTATTAATATTCTACAGTCTCCTAAATCACTCCTTTGTTTTCTGAAACTATTCTGATTATAAATCTCCAACCTTATATAATGTTTCAGGGCACTATGTGCTAGCCACACATCTAGTACTACTACTTTGAATGTCTCTAAATTTCTCAGGGAAAAGAAAATATACAAGTATCTGGGATTATTTGCTTAGATCAAATCTGCAGAACCTAGAGAAAATCATTTTCCTTTGTGAAACACAGCACTAATTTTGATATTATGTGTCAATCCAAGATATGTTAGGAATTAAGTAGAAAATCTTATGAGGTTATTGGATAGTGGAAGACAAAGGACCGTTATGAAGACAAAGGGACAGGTTTCTTCATTCATTTCACAGATCAGGAAGCTGATACCCAGCTTGAGAGTTTAGGTCATTTGCCCCATTTACTGCTTCTTAGGAAAATCAAGGTTGGATCTTTTTTTTTTTTTTTTTTTTGAGACGGAGTCTCGCTCTGTCACCCAGGCTGGAGTGCTGTGGCCGGATCTCAGCTCACTGCAAGCTCCGCCTCCCGGGTTTACGCCATTCTCCTGCCTCAGCCTCCCGAGTAGCTGGGACTACAGGCGCCCGCCACCTCGCCTGGCTAGTTTTTTTTTTTTTTTTGTAGTTTTTAGTAGAGACGGGGTTTCACCGTGTTAGCCAGGATGGTCTCGATCTCCTGACCTTGTGATCCACCCGTCTCGGCCTCCCAAAGTGCTGGGATTACAGGCTTGAGCCACCGCTCCCGGCCAAGGTTGGATCTTAAGTACACTGATGTGGCCTGATTTTCCTTCTCCAATAAGTTTGGAATTATGATGTTGGAAACGCAAGACATTGAAAGCCCATTTACAAATGAAGATACTTTCTCTATTGGCCTTCATAATAGAGAAATTTATCAGAGTCATTTTTAGATAGATGGACATTTAGTATTAAAATCATAAGGGGAATTGGAGTCGGAAAGGAAGACAGACTTATAGCTGCACATTTCCGCATCAGATGCAAGAATGGCATATATTTGGACATAGCTAGATCTGCTGCTCTGACCCAGACCAAAGCACACCTCTCCTCTCACACTCTGGGGTGGGTTTGAGGAGACAAGGTAACAGAAACACTAAAGCAACAGTAATGCCAAAAATAAGAGGGAGTGACAAATTAATGAAGCAAGAATTATCATTTAATAGACTTTCAGACATTCTATGACAACTGCTGCACTCTCAACTTAGGCCTGAGACAAAATGGCAGAGGAAGAAGATTAAAGACAAGGGTGAGAGCAGAGAAATCGGAGTGCTATCAGTGGCATGAGCTTCCAATTGGTGAATTTTTTTTTTTTTTTTTTTTGAGACGGAGTCTCGCTCTGTGGCCCAGGCTGGAGTGCAGTGGCCGGATCTCAGCTCACTCTAAGCTCCGCCTCCCGGGTTTATGCCATTCTCCTGCCTCAGCCTCCCAAGTAGCTGGGACTACAGGCGCCAGCCACCTCGCCCGGCTAGCTTTTTGTATTTTTTAGTAGAGACGGGGTTTCACTGTGTTAGGATGGTCTCGAACTCCTGACCTCATGATCCGCCCGTCTCGGCCTCCCAAAGTGCTGGGATTACAGGCTTGAGCCACCGCGCCCGTCCCCAATTGGTGAATTTTTTTAAAATGAGCCACAGATTTGCCAGCCCTTTGGTATTTTCTGCTTGTATTGATATATATAAATTGCCAGTGTGTATTTCTTTGAGGTTTACAGATTTTCTTTATCAAAGTATCAAAATATTCAGAGATTTTTTTATTTATCCCTGGCATGTAGAGATAATGTGAAGCTCTTAGGAAAAAAAAAATCATTCTAGGCTTAGGAAGTGGAACCTGAAACTTCTTTCAATAAGCTTCTGAAGCCTGTGAACCAAAGTTGTCTGCTCTTTTACAGGGCCGATTGTGTAGAAGAAAAAGGCCTGGTAACCCTCCCAACTCAACATGCTAAAACCAAAGTAGCAGCCTTCCCAGCACCAATGGCCTGTTTCTATTAATTCTCCTAGGCTCTCCAATTATCTTGGATTCTTTTCTTTTTCCTATATATTAAGGACATCATTGTGTTCTGAGAATTGTCCTTCCATGTGATCTGATTCCCTCCATCTTCCATTCTCTTTGCCTGCAACACCAGTTTGAGGTCTGCAAATTACTTTTCTCTGCCTTTTCTGCCCATCCCTCTCCCTGTCTCCAATAAATCCTGAACACTACCAGGTTCAGGATTTAGGTTCTTCAGATTTTTATGTTAATTAGCCTAATAGGGATATTAAGATGAACACATTGTGTAGGAAGATCACTTTAATTTTTCCTCTAAGAATAATGGCAGAGGGGAACTGCCATCAGTGAGAATAAAGGGAAGCCATTGAGTAAGCCAGGACATTATTCCTAGGAAAATGTCGGTTTCTAATTACTGCTGACAATGCTAGTATTTTATTTCTATGACTCCTGGATATACCTGCGGTGATTGGCATTGCAGTTTAACAAGGAGTTAGTTTGCTTTTTTTAAGGGCAGTGTAGAAGAGCGTCTATAATACCTCACCCATAAACAAGCCTGGTGGGAGAGGAACCCCCAGTAACAGAAGTGAAGGAGAGTAGGCAATCTCTATGGCTTTTAGAAAACAGGGTAGAGCTAAGTGTAACTATCATGAGGTCCTTATGATCATATGCTTATTTGCTTCAAAAAGACCATTACTAAAGTGATGAAGTACAAACTTCTTAGTACAGCATTCAAGATTTAACGTCAAAATAACAAACCAATCTTTTGAAAAAGAACCTCTAATGCTCGTGAATCCTCAAGAGTGATTTCCTTCTAAAATCTTGATTTACACATGGAATGACCTCCCCAGGGTTCTGCCAGACCCATATCCATCCCCACTCCCTTCTAGGCCCAATTCAAGCCCCACCTTCCCTATGAAGCTTTGTCTGGCCAACAGGTCCACAAGACCTCTTCCTCCTCGGAATACCCGTAGCACAGGGGTCTCCAATCCCAGGCCATGGGCTAGTACCTGTTCATGGCCTGTTAGGAACTGGGCCGCACAGTAGAAGGTAATTGGCAGGTGATGGTCTGAGCTCAACTTTCTGTCAGATAAGCGAGACGTTAGATTCTCATAGGAGTGCAAACCCTATTGTGAACTGCCGCATGCGAGGAATCTAGGGTGCGAGCTCTTTATGAGAATCTAACACCTGATGATCTGAGATGGAACACTTTCATCCTGAAACCATCCCACCCACTGCCCACCCCCACAATCCCTCGCCCCCGCCACTGCCCCACCATGAAAAATTAAAAATTGTCTTCCATGAAACCTGTCCCCGGTGTCAAATAGGCTGGGGACTGCTGGCCTAGCAGATACAGTCTGAACTCTTTTGGCTCTTAATATACATATATACCACCTTTAAACAATTCTTTATTTCTGTGTCCTCATTTCCCAGACTAACGCCTTCAGGACAGGCTCTGTTTGACTTAGACAAGGTTATAATTAGCACCTAGCTCATGATGGCTTCTCAATTAACATTTCCTAATTGATTACTGATTGAGCCACTATCAGAAGCAGATGAAAACGAGTTGATGGGACCAAAAGTGTCCTAGTTCCTGTGATGGTTAGCGGAATCCAGCACTTACCTAAAGACCTCAGAGTTTATTACCTTTTGAGTAATAAACCCCACAAATTGGAGACTCAGGTAGATTCAAAGCCATCAACACACTGGAAGAAATTTTGGACTCAGTGAGTGTCGGGATTTCCAGAAGCTACATTTTTGTTTAGGTTTTTTGTCTTTCTTTCACTCTCTCTCTCTGTCTCGGAATTTCACTCTGTGGCTCAGGCTGGAGTGAAGTGGTGTAATCAGGGCACTGCAACCTCTGCCTCCCGGGTTCAATGATTCTCCTGCCTCAGCCTCCTGAGTAGCCGGGATTATAGGCGCGTGCCACCACGCCTGGCTATTTGTTGTATTTTTAGTTAGAGACAGGGTTTCACTATGTTGGTTAGGCTGGCCTCAAACTCCTGACCTCTTGATCCGCCCATCTCAGCCTCCCAAAGTGCTGGGATTACAGGCGTGAGCCACGGCACCCGACTTTTTTCTTTTTTTGGAGGAACTCCCTGTCGCTGGAGTGCAGTGGCGCGATCTCAGCTCACTGCAACCTCCGCCTCCCTGAGTTCAAGCGATTCTCCTGCCTCAGCCCACCACACCCAGCTAATTTTTGTATTCTTAGTAGAGACAGGACTTAGCTGATTTTTGTATTTTTAGTAGAGACGGGGTTTCACTATATTGGCCAGGCTGGCCTCCAACTCCTAGCCTTAGGTGATCTGCCCGCCTCGGCCTCCCAAAGTGCTGGGATTACAGGCGTGAGCCACCGTGCCCAGCCTTATTTTTTTAGGTATTTAACTCAAGAGGCCAAGGAAGCAGAACCTCCACCTAACCTCCTTCTAGCATGAACAGCTCTTTATTTTGTATTGTCAAGTGACCCTTGAAACACTTTTGAGAGGTAAAGTAAAAAGATATTAAAGACCAAGGGCAGAGAAGACTAGGCTCTTTCCCAACTCACTCTTAGGAAACATCAGCCTATTACATATTACTTATTTCCTCTTTAGACACCTGGACTCCTCTACAAAGAGGTGTCTATTTTTGATTTTACGGTGTCTAAGAACTTGGTCTCCCAGAGTGCCCTGTCCCCCAAAAGATGTTGAAAGCGGGCATTCTGTAATCTACCCAAACATTTCTGCTTTTATGTTAATTACAGCTGACTGTCGAGAGAGTCCAGTCCCGTGAGCCCCACCTTCCACGTGAAGCTGTTTGACAGGTCCCCTGTGTGGCTCACGGCCCAGCCTTTCAGATCAGTTAAATAAAGCCCAGGGGTCTGTCTACTCAAGGACACTAACCCATCGCTTTCCAGTGCCTCGTATGATGATGCAGCCGACTCTAGAAAGCCCCTGCCCTGCCCACGTCCCCTCTACATGAAGTCGCTGAGCCAAAAACTCCTCAGGTTTTTCCACAGGCCGTCGTCGTCCCTTCCTCTTTGCCATGGCATTTGAGATTCTGGGCTAAGACTGTTGATTTCAGCATCTGGGATATTTTCTCACAGCCGAGGACGCTGATAGAAAACTGCCAGAAAGCGGGAGGGGTCCCCGGCAGCAGGTCCAGTTTTTTCGCCCCTCCTGCCTCCCAGGTGCTGCGGATTACGCCACGACAGTCTCGACCCTGCACACGGATTTTTTTCTTCCGTTCCACGAACCAGACATAATGATTCTGATTTACATATTTAAGTGAAGGGGAGAAGAAACACGACTCTCAGGACCCAAGGACTGAGGCACGGTTTTTCTTTCTCAAAGAATTCCAGTTAAGACATTTTTCTCTTGCAAAGCCTTTCCTACAGTGATGGTTTAATCGTGTAATTATGTAGACCAGTTACAACCTGGATAGCTAAAACAAAAAAGCCAATTCCCTTCGCCCGAGCCAAGCCAGCTCCCCCTCGCCGCGCCGCATCCCAGACACCCGATGCTCGCTCAGCAACGGCCAGGTTTCGGTTCAACCGAAAACCACGGGAAATGGGAGGAGCTACTGGCCCGAGGGAGGGAGGCGGGACTTGATCGCCGAGCAACGGCCCCGGCGATTGGCCGGCCTTCTGCCGCCGCCACCAATGGGCAGGCGCCCTAAAAACGTTCGGCGAGCCGACTGCGGCTGCGCGGGGTATTCGAATCGGCGGCTTGGCTCCTGATTTTGTGGCTGAAATTTGGCCGCTGCCGGCCAGCGTCCCTCTGGCCATGGACACCCCGGAAAATGTCCTTCAGTAAGTGTCCGTCTGGTGAGGTGGGGAAGCCCAGGGGATTGGGGCGGCTGGGGTTCGGGCCTGGCCCGCCCCAGATCTGCCTTCTTTTGCCCTCTCCGCCCCCTTCCTGGGTTTGGAATGTGTCCCACCCAGCAAGGCCGTGGGCTGCTTGAGAGCCGGGGAGGGCTCCGGCCCCTTGGATTCCGCTGAGGGCCGGAGCTTGTCCGCCCATCCGCGCCACATAGGCCGTTTGGAGGAATCTGGATAATTCGTTAGGTCCTCAGAGCTCGCGTTTATTCTTTGCAAGGAATCCCCTCCTGACAGTTCAACCTGAGAAAAATCCTGAACCTTGTATTTAGATTTTATGATACATTTTCAAAATCACGTATTTAACAATTCGACTACAGTAGGGAACGAATTTAAAGTTGCTCTTCCATCCATAATCTCACTGCTGTTTTTTAAAAGTCTTTGAATACAGGGTACTTTAAGAAAAAAAATTGAAAAAAAAAAAAAAAAACTTTGCTTATTATTGAGTGGTGTGCCAACCCGCCAACATCACTAACTTTTGAAGTTCCCACGCCTTTGTTTTATGACTTAGATGATTTACCCAGACTGTGACTTAAAGGCATTTAAAACGATTAAGTCATAGGTGCAGGAAGTAAAACTGGTCCGTTTTATCAGTTCCTTGGGATCAGAAGACCAAGATTGTTAAATATAGTCAAAACAAAAATCCATTTGCTCTAAGACTTTTTCTGTAGCCTTCAACCTAGCCGGCAAATTATTTTCTTTCAGAAGTCCCCCGCCCCTTTTTTTAAATGGAAAGCAGATATTCCTGGTCCTATTTTGACTTACTAAAGATGAATTTGCTTTAATGAACTGGGTGTTTTACTATTACAGGGTATTCAGGTCATTTTACTAGAGAAATGTGGTTGATTTTAGAACATGAAATGTTTACCTTGGGCGGGCCTACTTGACATATTTTGGAAGAAAGGTTCTGAAATAGGGATTTGTCCCTCTGCTATAAAGCATGAGAGACATTTAAAATTCAGAATTTATTTTTTTTAATTTTAAAAATAAGCAATACGTTTATATGACTAAAAGAAGATTTAGAACAGTATTTATCAAGAACTCCTGTACCTGTCTACTCTCCTACTCTGTCACATGTAACCGTTTTTCTAGTTTCTTTTTGGAAATATAAATAATTACATTATTATAATATATTAAATGTCTGCATGTTTGTATACATTTTTTGCCTTTACCACACACAAAATATAACAGTATATACACTGCTCTTTTGCCTAACAATATCCCTGGCAATCTCTACCAATACATAAAGTTCTTTCTTATTCTTTTTTTACAACCGTGTAATATTTCATGTACCATAATTGATCTAAGCAGTCAACTATTGATAGACACAGATTGTTGACGGTCTGTTTCAAATGGTGGCACAGTGAAAAATCTTGTACAAAACATTTTGCGGATACACATGTGTATGTGTCTTCCAAATCTGCAGAAGTGGTTCGCTGGATCAGAAGCGAATCAGTCCAGTTTTGGTAGATAATTCCCTTGGCAGGAATTGAGCACATGCCCACCTACAAGCAAGATGTGACAGCCTGCTTCTCATTGCTGCACCTACACAGTCTTGTCATGTTTTTTGTTTTTGCCAATCTGATGAGTGAAAAATTGTGTCTCAGCGAAGTGAATTTCTGTTTTGACAGGTTGAACATTTTTCATGTTTGTGAGCCATATATGTTTTTCTGTGAAATAATTTCTTATGCCCTTTGCTCGTTAAAAAAAAAAAAGGGTTAATAACTTTTTTTTTCAGCTTCTAAAAGCTCATTGTTTTTCCAGTTTATCATTTCTCTTTTGACTCTATTTTGTAGTTTTTTTGTTTGTTTTGGTTATTTGCCATGCAGAAGTTTTTATTTATATATAGTTGTCTTTATTTAGCTTTTCTTTTGTGGCTTCTGGATTTTGAGTCATAAGAAACATTGATTTCATTTATATACCAAGGTGATAGCTAGAAGTAAATATTGCTTTTTAGGCAGGACATGGTGGCTCATGCCTGTAATTCCAACACTTTGGGAGACTAAGGTGAGAGAGTCACTTGAGGCCAGGAGTTCAAGACCAGCCTGCGAAATATAGTGATACCTCATCTCTGCAAAAAATAAAATAAAAAATTAGTCAATATGGTGGCATGTGCCTGTAGCCTCAGCTACTCAGGAGGCTGAGGCAGGAGGATCACTTGAACACAAGAGTTTGAGGTTACAGTGAGCCATGATTACACCATTGCATTCCAGCATGGGCAACAGAGCAAGATTCCATCTCTAAAAAAATAAAAATAAAAATACATATTGCTTTTTACATCTTTAAAAAAAAATCATATAGTGTCTCAGATAGAAAATCTAGGAGTCTTACTGACTGGTTTCCCACTTCTGTTCTCACCTCTACCTCCTTCATACAGAGGTACGTTAAAATGCAAATTAGGTCTTGTCACCCCTGCATTTTCCTGCTCATCACACTTAAACCACACTGGCTTTCTTTGTGTTCCTGAAGTTCTCTCGGCCTTGACCATTTCCCCCTCAGATAGCTACATGGCTGTCTGGCACTGATCACATGTCACCGCCTCTGAGAGGCGGGACTTCCCTGACCACCCTGTCTAAAACTAGTAACTCTTATCACATTCTCACCCTTTCTCCTGTTATATTTTATTTTGTTTGTTCTTCTAAGTACTTAGTGTAACCTGACATTACTTTGCATGTTTCTTTTTGTTTGTTTCGTCCCTCTAGCATCTGAATTCCCAAGGGGAATTTTGCTCTGCCTGACTGATTTTTTTCAGCTGTGGTTAAGTATGTGGAAGTGGGGGACGCAGAGTTCTCTGGGAGCTCTGTGGCTGATTTCTGAGCACTGCTATCATCTGCTGTTCCTCAGGGACTTTGTTACTTTGAAGCCATGAAAACAAACTGTCTGGAAACTCTACTTTGTGGTACTCTGGGCTGCCTCACACCCATTTACAAGTCCTCTTTGACTCTTGTTCCAGCCATGTCTCAGCCATGCTCCTGGGAAGCAAAGGCAGGGGTCTGAGTCAGTGCCATGCCTGGATCCCACTGGAAGGGCAGGAGTCTGAGTCAGTGCCATGCCTGGATCCCACTGGAAGGGCAGGGGTCTGAGTCAGTGCCATGCCTGGATCCCACTGGAAGGACAGGGATCTGAGTCAGTGCTATGCTTGGATCCTCTTGTTAGGAGGAGGAACAAACTTCTGGACACTGCCCCTCATGGTGGTAGTGACATTGGGGTTCTGTGAGAGGAGAAGGACACTCGGGGTTAGAGCTGGGACTTCTGGAAAAACACCGGCTGCTTCTGAGTTTTCTATGTCTGAGCGAATGCTTCTTAAAATTTTAAATACTATGTGGATTGATATTTAAGATTTTCATTGTAATGCATATAAATGGTATATGTAAAATGAAGTCTATCTTTTGCTTTTAGACATTATCCCTAATATCCCATGTGCACACCTTTCTCTCTTCTAGGATGCTTGAAGTCCACATGCAGAGCTACAAGGGCAATGACCCCCTTGGTGAATGGGAAAGGTCAGCATTTAGTTATTTTATTTCCCCTAAACAGACTATAGGCTGCCCCATGGAAAATTAACATTATCCATATTTTTCTAGATACATACAGTGGGTAGAAGAGAATTTTCCTGAGAATAAAGAATACTTGATAACTTTACTAGAACATTTAATGAAGGAATTTTTAGATAAGAAGAAATACCACAATGACCCAAGATTCATCAATTATTGTTTAAAATTTGTAAGTATACTTAAGATGTATAATCAAATCTATAATCATGTACTTTTGCTTTTTAAACTTAGATTGTAAGATCATTTTAGACTTTTAATTCCTTGTTTCTAGTTCTGAAGATATAGAGAGGAAAGACTGTTTATTCTCTGATTCAACAGACTTCAATGCCACTAGTGATTAAAAAGTATGTAGGGGCTGGGCACAGTGGCTCACGCCTGTAATTCCAGCACTTTGGGAGGCCAACGCAGGTGGATCACTTGAGTTCAGGAATTCGAGACCAGCCTGGCCAACATGGTGAAATCCTTTCTCTACTAAAAATACAAAAATTAACTGGACATGGTGGCAGGCACTTGTAATCCCAGCTACTCGGCAGGCTGAGGCAGGAGAATTGCTTGAGCCTGGGAGGTGGAGGTTGCAGTGAGCTGAGATCATGCCACTTCACTCCAGCCATCAGGGTGACAGAGTGAGACTCTGTCCCCCCACCAAGAAAAAAAATTATGTGCAGACTTCTCTCTACCAGCAACCAGTTAGTCAACTCTGTAGTTGTGTCTCCAATTCAATTCTAGCACTACGTGAAAATACCTTCAGATTCCACAGGTTAAGGGTTCTGTTCCACAAGACTGCCTTTCACTTCTAATGCCAGTTGCAAGCCACGGGTTGTTTTACTTGTGCTTCTGACTGACTGGCTATAAAGCAGAGTTCCCACAACCCTCTCCCTGGGCCTGGGTTTGATGAATTTGCTAGAGTGGCTCACAGAACTCAGGGAAACACTTTCAGTTAATGTTTTATTATAAAGGATATTACTAAGAATACCGATGAATACCAGATGAAGAGATGTTTAGGGCAAGGTATTGGAGAAGGTGTGTGGAGCTTCCTTGCCCTTTCCAGGTATGACACCCTCCAGGAACCTCCATGTATTTAGCTCTCCAGAAGATTGTCTAAGCTCTATCCTTTTGGGTTTTTATGGAGGTGCCTTACACAGACGTGATTGATTAAATCATTGGCCATTGGTGATCGGCTTAAACTTCAGTCCCTCTTCCCTCCCTGGAGGTTCAGCGGTGGGGCTGAAAAGTCCAACCCTCTAAACCTGTTTTGGTTTTGCTGGTGACCAGCTGCCATCTGAAGCTACCTAGGGGCTCCCAGCGTAGCTGGCTAGCTCCTCACCAGACGTAGACTAGCAGTTCCATTATTCTTGCGTCTTTTTGTTTTGGGTTCCCGTAGGCTGAGTACAACAGTGACCTCCATCAATTTTTTGAGTTTCTGTACAACCGTGGGATTGGAACCCTGTCATCCCTTCTGTACATAACCTGGGCAGGGCATCTGGAAGCCCAAGGAGAGCTGCAGCACGCTAGTGCTGTCCTTCAGAGAGGAATTCAAAACCAGGCTGAACCCAGAGAGCTCCTGCAACAACAGTACAGGTACTTACAAAGTCAAACTCACCGTGATGATTCTGACTTTGAAAAGTAGTGTTTGCTGTTAAAAATTGTATCGTTAGCAATTTGTACAGGGAAATCCTTCTAGTTTTGGAAAATGTGGATAATATAGGATAGTATAAAGAAAAAAACTGCTCAGAAATATTACTGTTAACAATAACTGGCACATTTCCTTCTAGTATCTTTTCCTGTGCCTGTGTGGGTATCTTTGTGTTTATATATTTTAACAGCAAGTCATATTGTATGTCTGGTTATACATACAAAGAAATTATGAACTTTTAAACTACTTCTGTAGTAGTTGTGAAATCTGTCACAGTGTTGTGTCATAATCCAACCACACTGAAGTTCTTTACATTTTGATTTTTATAAATGGCACCATGATAAATACCTTTTTTTTTTTTGGAGATAGAGTCTCACTCTGTTGCCTGGGCTGGAGTGCAGTGGTGTGATCTCAGCTCACTGCAACCTCCCACTTCCGGCCTCAGGAGATTCTCCTGCCTCAGCCTCTTGAGTAGCTGGGACTACAGGGACATGCCACCATGCCCAGCTAATTTTTGTATTTTTAGTAGAGACGAGGTTTCGCCATGTTGGCCAGGCTGCTCTTGAACTCCTGACCTCAAGTGATCTTCCTGCCTTACTCGGCCTCCCAAAGTGCTGGGATTACAGATGTGAGCCACTGCACCTGGACTGTGATGAATCTATTTCCTTTTTTTTTTTTTTTTTTTTTTTGAGAAGGAGTCTCGCTCTGTCACCCAGGCTGGAGTGCAGTGGCCAGATCTCAGCTCACTGCAAGCTACGCCTCCCGGGTTTACGCCGTTCTCCTGCCTCAGCCTCCCAAGTAGCTGGGACTACAAGCGCCCGCCACCTCGCCCGGCTAGTTTTTTGTATTTTTTAGTAGAGACGGGGTTTCACTGTGTTAGCCAGGATGGTCTCGATCTCCTGACCTCGTGATCCACCCGTCTCAGCCTCCCAAAGTGCTGGGATTACAAGCTTGAGCCACCGCGCCCGGCCTGAATCTATTTCTTAATGAGTAACATCGTTCACATTTTAAAAAACTTTTTCTGTGATCAAACATGTGTCACTTAGGGAATTGTGAAAATACAGAAAATGAAAGAAAACCTTTTGGCATTTTCCTTGGCACTTTTTTTCTTTGTTACAGGATTGCATGCATGCTTTATGTACATATACAGCTTTGTGTCAACGTCTTTTTCCTTCATCATAAAAGTATTTTTTAGTATATTTCCTATTTTTACTTAGTTTCTTCTCATAGATTCTCAGAATTGAAACTGTTGAGTCAAAGGGTGTATGAAGAGTTTTTACACTTGTGGTGCATGTAACCAAACTACCTACTTGAAGGTTATACCAATTGTTTACTCTTCTCCTCTCATTAGTAGAATTTGAGATCCATTATCTACTGCACCCCTTGCCAGCCTTTAATATACTCATCTTTTCAATTTTTCTGTATTACTCATGCCTTTTTAAGATGTCATTATGAGATTTTTCAAACACACAAAAAAGAAAAAATTAGTATAATAAACTTCCATTTATCTATCACCAGCTTTTAATAATTAACATTTCATGTTTCTCAATGCTGAGGAATTTTAAAGCTGATACATAACAGCAAACTATTTTTCTCCAAACCCTACTCTAAACATCTCTAAAGTCTTATTTCTTACTGAGCCTTATTCCATAATCATACCTAAGAAGACTAATAATAATTATTTAATATCACATAATTTTCAGTCTCTCCTCATCATGTAAAATGGCTTCTTAACCATTGGTTTGTTTGACTAAAGAGCCAACAAGGCTTACCACTTGGTTGCTTTATAGCGTTCACTTTGGCTCGCATCGCTCAGAAATGTCAGGCGTGGGAATTGCACATTACTCGACAGATAGAGTTGAAAATGAAATATGCCATGAAATGACATATTCAAGAACTTCTCACAGAGCATGAACAATGATATGTCTGCCTTTTGAAGCAGTAATCTAAGTACTTTTGTACTTTCACTTCTTTCTTCCAATATATTCATTATGTTCCAAATGTATAAAGTATCTAAAGTAGGAGTTCAAACATCCTTGTTGGAACATTTGCAGACTTGACACATGGAGAAAGAGGGTGCATTTTTATGTGAATTTGAGAAATACTAACATAAACTAGGCAAAAGGAGGAATTTTTGTAATACAGATAATGTATTGGATATAAAAATATTTCCAGAATTTTATTTTTTAATTTCAAAGCAACTCTAGAATTTAACTGTACATTCTCTCTTGACATCAGACTTTACTAGCTTATAATAAGTTGTCTATGGTATTTAGTTTTCACTCTAACAGCTGTGTATTGTTTTATAATCTATATTGATGTCTTTTCTGCTATCATTTAGGTTATTTCAGACACGCCGCACTGAAACCCATTTGCCAGCTCAAGGTAAAATCAGGCTGTCTAAAATGCCTGTTGTTGTCCATTTAGTCTTGGATTTGTACTAGTATTTTCTTTTCTTTAAAAAGCAAACCTGGCTGGGCGTGGTGGCTCAGACCTGTAATCTCAGGACTTTGGGAGGCCAAGACGGGTGCATCACCTGAGGTCAGGAGTTCGAGACCAAGCTGGCCAACGTGGTGAAATCCTGACTCTACTAAATACAAAAATTAGCCGAGTGTGGTGGTAGGCGTCTGTAGTCCTGGCTACTCAGGAGGCTGAGACAGGAGAATTGCTTGAGCCCAGGAGGCAGAGGTTGCAGTGAGCCGAGATCGTGCCACTGTATTCCAGCCTGGTTGACAAAGTGAGACTCCGTCTCCACGAAAAAAAAAAAGAAAAAAAAAAGAAAACCCATCCAATTTTTAATGAAAACCAAACTGTACTCTGAGGTAACAGAGAAAGCATTCTGATCATCATAGTCCCACTAAATAGCCCCAGAGAGCAGGGGCTTTGTCTTAGCATTTTAAAAGAGCAAGCCTGTAAGAAAAGCTTGATAATTTCACTGTATTTCTAGGATTTTTTTTTTTTTTTAATTCAAAATTGACCAAAATACTTAATCTGGACTCCATCTATTTGTAATGGAATCAAATGTGTTTAATGCAACTTTTAAAGAAATATAGCCATTTCTTTTTCTTAGAACTAAATATCACATTTCAGCAATAAGCATTGCCTATCCTATCCGGTTGTTTAAAATTACTAGTTAGGTTTTACATTTCTTTTCGGGACTTCCTGGCATTTTGAATTGGTCAGAAAATTGTATAATACTTATTTTAAAAACGTTTTAGTTGCAATTTCTGAGACGGTGTAAATGAGTTGATTTACTTCTTGTGATTCCTACTGGAAGGATCAGGGGAATTTATTATGTGTGATAATTTTACTTAATATGGTTTTACCCTTAATTTCTCCTTACTTTATTCTCTTTTCCCTCTTAGCTAGAACCTCAGAACCTCTGCATAATGCTCAGGTTTTAAACCAAATGATAACATCAAAATCAAATCCAGGAAATAACATGGCCTGCATTTCTAAGAATCAGGTAATAATGACATTTGTAGCTTGTGTGGAAACTGGGAATGGTATTGAATGGCCAGCCTGGCTGCCTTCTACATCCACTTTGACATCTCATTTCTTTGATCTTTCATGGCTCTAACCTCCATGTCAGCCACCTGCTCCTGTGGCAACTTCCTGGGCCTGTTATTCTCCCCGACAACTCACCTCAAATACAATTTGTTGTTTAACCCAGGGGCCCTCACCACATAGCCTCCTGTCTTTACTCTCCCCACCAGCTTTTCCCTTACCAATGAGTGTCCTTCCCTCTGTTCTGCTGGCCTCTGCATAGGCTCTGGAAATCCCTACCTGGGATTGCACCCATCTGGGGGCTCCTGAGCCTGGCTTTCAAAACTCAGAGCCTCAAAGGTTGGTGCCTGTTACCTCAAGTAACAGGGAGGTCTCATACTTCCAGGCACTGGGACATGCTTCCAGTGTCCAATTCACTCTTTTATGTTTTGTGTATCTCTTATGTTTCTAGGTTCACTCTTTAGTGCCAAAAGATAGTGATTTTAGACTTCTTTTCAGTCTCTTCAAACTTGGGACCTGGCTACCTCTAGCCTCTGTCTCAGGAACTTCAAAAATACTATCTCAACAGATAGCAGATGCCATCAAGTGACATCTGTCAGTTTTCTGCCACCAACCAATAAATGTAACTGCATCCTTCCCTGTGAGAAAAGGTGGCCTTCTATCTGTGCTTGTCCTTATCCTCATCAAGATTTTTGCCCTGTGGAGATCTCTTCTGCCTCCATGGCGTATCAACATGGGAAAATGCTCAAGTCTCTTCTTCCCTCAGCCTCATGTTTCCCAACTATATTTCCCATGTTACCCTCCACAGTACAACTTTCTTTCAAAATTCATCAAGGACCTCCTTGAAGCAAAAGCCAATGGAAACGCCTCTGTTCTTAGGGTGTATGTACAGGTTTTATTAATGTAACACATTCTTAGAAGTAGAATATGCATTCCTAACTTTGACAGGTAGTGCAGCTTGTCCCAATTTACATTTTACATCCTATACTTGCTTGCCAGCCTCCTGACCTCCTGTTGCCCTGTCTAAGCTCTAGACAGTAGAGATGGGTCTTGATTGCAGTCACAGTTCCCAGACCTACCTCAGAGTGTGACATGGAAGTGTCTGGTAAATATTTGTTTAGTGAATGAATTTGAGAACTCTTGAGGGCAGAGTAGTACCTGAGGAAAACTTTAATTAAAAAAAAAAAATTTAACACAGCAGTTGGGAATGTCAGTCGCATAATGTTCAGACACTATCGTCTAGCTCCTAGATTATGAATTGAAGGGAAATAAACTATGGTTCTTCTCTACTGCTGAGTAGGACTTTATTAAAAAACAAACAAAAAAGTCTTTCTTTGATTAGATTAAGTTGCAGTAGTTATTGTGAGGTTGTTGATACAAACTAAATCTTTTGATATTAATCATAATTTAAAATTACGTAAATCTTGGGATTAAGGTCCCTCTTCCCCTCAAGCATTTTCATATTGTTTTCTGAAGTAATTTGGGTGACGCTTTCTTCTCAGATAAGTGAATACTGATGTTTGTTTTTCGTTTTTTAGGGTTCAGAGCTTTCTGGAGTGATATCTTCAGCTTGTGATAAAGAGTCAAATATGCAAGTACAATCAGTGCATTAATCTATTATTAGTTTCTTTTAAGTGCTCTTCGGTACATTGTGGTAAATAATGTATTTTTCCCCCTTATAGGGAACAAAGAGTGATCATGATTTCTAAATCAGAATATTCTGTGCACTCATCTTTGGCATCCAAAGCTGATGTTGAGCAGGTTGTTATGTATTGCAAGGAGAAGCTTATTCGTGGGGAATCAGAATTTTCCTTTGAAGAATTGAGAGCCCAGAAATACAATCAACGGAGAAAGCATGAGCAATGGGGTACTTGCAATCTTGTGTTTTGAGTTATTCTTATGTCACCTAAAAAAAATCCTCATCTCTGAGTAATTACTTTTTTATAGAATAATTGACTATGTTGAAAGACTGCAAAAATCTTCACCTCATCCCATCAGAAGCCCGAAATCATTCTTAACCCATTTTGTGTTTGCCCCGAGAGTACTACGCTGGCAGCGAGCTGCACTTCTTTTTTCTGAATTGGAAATTGCTTAACCACTAGTGTTAGCAGCCAAGTTAGTCCAAGGACTAAATTGATGTCTTGGCAACAAACTCATGGTTGAAAGAGTGCTAAATTAGATCTCCATACCACTGTCATCTTAGCTTTAGTGAAATAAATATTTTAAAATTTTTCAGCGTTATCTGTATATAGTAATTCTAAACCCCTAGGTCAGTTATTTGAATCTTTATTCCACTCAGAACTTCTATACCATCTAAGTTATTTGGGCTGTAGCCATTCTGGGCCTTCCTTTTTTGTTCATTACTTTTCATACTCAGTTGATGACAGAGAAGACAAGTCAGTTAACACAGAGGACTCATTTTGTGCTGGGCATAGATGCATTTTCCTTTCACATGCCATGACCAAAAGTCTTAGGCCAGATTCTTTGACTTGTCTGTGGCATGGCTGTGTTAACCAGTTGTTGGAAATGGGACTGACCACAGCATGCTTGAAGCCCTGATCAGTTAGTGTACTTCACTTCTACTTAGAAAGTCTCTAGAAATTTTTATCTTTTAAAAACAAATAAAAACTTACTTTAAAATGATTTGGCAATCATGATTGTTTACAAGAACAATCATGTATATGATGGTTAAAAAAATCTTTACTATTATACTGTGCTATTATTATTATTTTTGATCAGCATGTAATTTTTTTTTTTTTTTAGTAATTTACATGCCCTGAACATATAGCAGCCAAGCTGTGGGCAGGTAAAAATTAAAAGGTAATACAAGTTTCGCTTCTAAAACCAAATATGAGAAAGACAAAAAAATCGGTCCCCTAAAATGTAACTCTTTCCTCATTTTGCATGTATTCCTATGATGAGCTGGATTTAAATTTTGCATGCAAACCATTTTTATCTTTCCTAAAGTAAATGAAGACAGACATTATATGAAAAGGAAAGAAGCAAATGCTTTTGAAGAACAGCTATTAAAACAGAAAATGGATGAACTTCATAAGAAGTTACATCAGGTGGTAGAGACATCTCATGAGGAGCTGCCCGCTTCCCAGGAAAGGTCCGAGGTATGTTGTGCTCTTCATGACACGTCCTGTACCCAGCAGCAGGAATGGCAGTTTGATTTGTTCCTTTCTATGTGCTGTTTTAGAGTTAATTCTGATGTTAATTTACCTAGTAACTTTCTGAAAGTCTAAAATAATTTGACACAGAAGTTCAAAAAGTAGAGTGAGAGTAGAAAGTTATAGAACAGAATGGTAGTATGTTTTACATGTTTGTGTGTATGTGTACATGTCTATACATTTATGTATTTATATATGTACCTTTTTCTGGTTTTTGTACAGTGACTGTTGTGTAATGAATATTGGAATATAGTACTCTCAATAATTTATCATTTAGATATGTTTTTTGTTTGCCATTATTTCATCTTGGAAAAGGAGGTAAGTGATGAGTGTGTTAGAGCCACATATATTTTCTTAAAATTAGAAATGAATGAAGGAGATTGGAAATAAACTCATTTAAGCTGTATAATGGTTGCTTAATCTTTCATAGTATATGTCTGTCTATGACATAGGATACCATGAAGATAAAATACTTTATTTTCTTACATATTTGGAAAGTATAAAAATATGTGACTATATGATGGTTTTTTTTAATAGCACATGAAATGTGTGTATATATGTATATATGAAGGAGAGCATTCGTTTGTATATATGTATGTGTGTATGTATGCATATATATATACACACACGCAAACATTCTCCTTTTTCGTTTTTTTTTTGTTTTTTTTATTTTTAATTTTTAGACAGGGTCTTGCTCTGTCACCCATGCTAGAGTGCAGTGGTATGATAACTGTTCATTATATCCTCCTTAGTAGCTGCGACCACATGCATGTACCACCACACCCACCGAATTTTTTATTTTTATTTTTATAGAGATGGGGTCTCGCCATGTTGCCCAGCCTGGTGCCAAACTCCTGGGCTCAAGCGATCCTCTTGCCTCAGCCTCGCAAAGTGTTGTGATTAAAGGTGTAAGCCACCACATCTTGTCTGAATGTTCTCCTTTATTGCTAACTGCTGTAGTTTGTATTTTTCCAGACTTACTGTGTATGAAAACACATAAATATGAATACAATAGAACGTTCTACATAAATAAGACTTATTTTCTGCTTCTTCTACCTAACACCTCTGATAGATCTTTCACTACTATTGCATAGATACCTAGCTAATTCTACTTGCAGCATAGTCTTCTGTCATACCTTATAAAAGGGAGTGTATCATGTAGAAACTATTAGAAGTCATGCTGCCTTTCAAGTGTATGTACCTAAAATGCTGTCAGTCTGCCCTCTATAAACTTAGGATTGTGCACTCACATTAATAGTGTGTAAAAGGACTTATTTCTTGTACACATTTGGCTAACATTAACTATACTAAATCTTTTCGAGCACCTGATGTAGTTTCTTTAATTATAGGTGGATTTGGACATTTTTGGGATACATTTAGTGGCTGTTTAACTTTTTTCCTTTACATTGACTGGATGGCTTTGTCCATTTTTCTATTGAGTCATTTCATTTTCTTCTGATTTATTTGTATTTCTTTTTTTGTATAATTTATATTTTCCATGGATAGTTGTAAGAAATTATTAATAAATTGTTCTTCCTGGCTCCTTTCCTGTGGTATATCCCTGGTTCCCGTGTCTTTATTTCTCCTTAATGTCCTCATTTTGAAGGCACACATTCTCCAGTAGCTTATTTAAAAAAAAAAAAAAAAAAAAGAAGAAGCAACAGCAGCATGCTTGAGGGGTTAGTTTTTGAGGTCTCTTGCATGTCTAAAAGCATCTTTATTCTACCCTCATATTTGGTTGATAATTTGGTTGGGCACAGTGTTCTAGGAAGGAAATCACATTCACTCAAGAGTTTTTAAAGACACTCCTTCATTGTTTTTTGGCTTGCACCATTGGTGTGGAAAAATCCCGAGTCCTTCTCATTCTTGGTTCTTTGAGATGACGTTTGTTTTTCTTTGGAGGGGTGTAGGATCATTTTTCCCCGCTGTATTGTGACATATTTATCTTTTCATCCATTATACTTAGTGCTTAAATGTTCTAGTTTTGCAACTCTGGGGAATTTTCTTAATATGTATTTTTAGAAGTGGGTATTTTTTCCTCATACTCTCTGTCAGGCTATCCTGGACTGGTCGTTTAATTTTCTTAAATTTCACCATTTTTTCTATCTTTGTCCTTTTTCCCCCTAATTTTCTTTGAGATTGCCTTAATTTTCATGGCCATCTTATTAAATTCTTTTTTTTTTTTTTTTTTGAGACGGAGTCTTGCTCTGTCGCCCAGGCTGGAGTGCAGTGGTGCAGTCTCGTCTCACTGCAAGCTCTGCCTCTTGGGTTCACACCATTCTTCTGCCTCAGCCTCCCGAGTAGTTGGGACTACAGGCACCTACCACCACTCCCAGCTATTTTTTTTTTTTTTTGTATTTTTAGTAGGGACGGGGTTTCACTGTGTTAGCCAGGATGGTCTCGATCTCCTGACCTCGTGATTTCCCCACCTTGGCCTCCCAAAGTGCTGGGATTACAGGCTTGAGTCACCACGCCCGGCCAGCATCTGCTTTTTAAACAGACTTTTACAATGTTCCTATCTTCAGCTCCACCTTCACTTCCATTCTCAGGTGTAGATTTCTGAACTTGTCTAGCAATTAGGGACATACCGCTCCTAGCCGCCTTCAATAGCTATGTTAAGTGTAGAATTCCTTCACTGTCATTTTGGTGAGATTTTTGGAGTATATCAAGCCACTGTCTTTAACTAGAAGCCTGCCTTTTTCAAACTTACTTCTCTATATGAATAGCATCAGGTTATAATTTCCAAGTGGATTGCCTGTTGTCTCTAAATCATTTATTGATCTGCTTAGCCTTTCCCCATTGATTTAAAATATCTTTACCATGTACTAAATTTTCATGTATACAAGATCCAATTCTAAAATATCTATACCTTCGTTTTAGTCAGTAGATCTCTACTTGATCATTTCATAGGTGTATTTACTACAACTTTCTTTTTTTTTTGAAACGGAGTCTCCCACTATTTCCCACGCTGGAGTGCAGTGGTGCGATCTCTGCTCACTGCAACCTCCGCTTCCTGGGTTCAAGTAATTCTCCTGCCTCAGCCTCCCGAGTAGCTGGGATTACAGGTGCCGGCCAACATGGTCGGCTAATTTTTTGTATTTTTAATAAAGATGAGGTTTCACTGTGTTGAAAGGCTGTGTTCAAGGCTGATCTTGAACTCCTGACCTTGTGATCCACCTACCTCGGCCTCCAACTTACGCGTTTTGGTATCTGGTGGAGAAAATCTCTGGTATTGTTCAGAATATTTCTTCAGAATTGAATATTATGATCATTTATAATCTTTACTAATTTGGTAGGTGAGAAAGTGGTGTCGGTTATCATTTTTGCTGACAAAGGAGGATGAGGGTTTTGTATTTTTTTTTCCATTAGTCTGTAAAATAACTATTCTTGCCCTAGATATTTGGTGGTGTTTGTTTGTTTGTGGTTTGAGACAGGGTCTCACTCTGTCATCCAGGCTGGAATGCAGTGGTGCAATCTCGGCTCACTGCAGCCTCCTCCTCCCAGGCTCAAGTGATCCTCCTGCCTCAGCTTCCTGAGTAGACGGCACTACAGGCACTTGCTTCCATGTCCAGCTAATTTCTTGTATTTTGTGTAGAGACAGGGTTTTGCCATGTTGCTGACCCTGATCTCAAACTCCTGAGCTCAAGCAAACCACCAGCCTTGGTCTCCCAAAGTTCTGGGATTGAAAAGTTACAGGCTTCAGCCACCCATGCCTGGCTGGTGTTTTTCTTAACAATTTATAAGCATACTTTTATATTGTGAGAAATTAACTCATCTAACTTTGTAACACTAAAGCATACAATTACAATCTTATATTGATGTGAGTAGCAAAGCAAAGATTTTAAATTTAGAGCTTATTATTCTTCCTGTTGTGAGACAGGCTTTTGTGGCAGTTATTATTACAATTTATATTTGTGTTTCCTATTCTTCAAAGTGAAAATGGCTACGAAAAGTATTTTATTTATTTATTTTTTCCCGTTTTCAAGTCCTATCTCATATACCAATCTACGGGTATTTTAATGGGAGGAACACCATAATGAGCTTTTGATAACACTGATTTGTTGACCTTTTCCCAAAATTAAGTAAAGAGAAATAAGATAATACTTAAATGCTGATACAACTACAGAGACTTGTTATTTCAGTGCTTAGAAATTATGAGCTGCTAATGGTGTCTGTGGTTCAGAAGCTACAAAGCATCCATTTTGTAGAGTGGTCTTTTTGTTGTTGACTGTACATTTCAGAATGCTTGAAGAAGAAGTATGGGGAAACGTCAAGGAAAAAGGAATCTACTGAAGACAGATGCCATGCTTTGAGAAGTTGTAATGCCTGATTAGTAGTATTCTGGACTTCATGGTTTTGTTTTTGTTGTTTGTTTGTTCAACATGAAAGGTTAATCCAGCATGTATGGGGCCAAGTGTAGGCTCCCAGCAGGAACTGAGAGCTCCATGTCTTCCAGTCACCCATCAGCAGACACCAGTGAACATGGAAAAGAACCCAAGAGAGGCACCTCCTGTTGTTCCTCCTTTGGCAAATGCTATTTCTGCAGCTTTGGTGTCCCCAGCCACCAGCCAGAGCATTGCTCCTCCTGTTCCTTTGAAAGCCCAGAAAGTAAGAGACTCCGTGTTTGCAGTGGCCAGCAAAGATACTGGGTAAGCTGAAGGTAGTCCTAGAGATGACAGTGATGTAAGTGGCACTTGTCACCTTCTCTACATGACCTGCATTATCAGGAACAGTATGTAAAAGATGAATGACATCTGCCTTTTATTTTTAGATAGGTATGTTGTTGAAAAAGCAAGTGGCAAAATATTGCTCCCAATCCTTTAGGCTTACTTATTCCGTGCTTCTTTTAGAGTATTTATTTTATTTTATACGTTTGTGAATTAAAAATTTTCAATACTCTGAAAGTCAACAGTCACTTGGTAACTGAAGTATATACAGCTTTTAGGCTAAAATTGCCTTTGCTCACTGACTTTGAATACCTGCAGAGATCGTAACTATCTAGACAGTTACTTGACATGTATTCTCATATTCCTTCTGTCTTCCCATAGAGAGCAGTTTGGGATTAATACACATGATTCTGTCTCTCAAAATGTACCTCTGCATTGGAAATTTTTACCCCAATTTTGAGGGATTTTCCCAGATTTCAGAAATTATAATTAGTGTCATATTACTTTTTTAATTACCTCCAGTCATTTCAAGTCTCTTTTAGCTTGTTTTTATAGGGATTTGTAAAATCAAAAATGCTTTGCATGTTTTACTTTATACCTTAACAGGGTTTATTAAGGGAACTCCAGCAATGTTAAATAGACACATTAGATCCACTACCCCAAGTGCACTTAAACTGATGTAAATGGCTTGCATATCATTTTTTTCTTTCTTGATAACCATTACTTTTAAAGGCTGGAGGACATTGCACTGTGGCTGCTGGCTCATCACAGCAAAGGTGTCCTGCACAGCTGAGGCACACCAGTGCTTCTCCATGTCCTGACTCTGGTTAGCTGCCTGGAGCCGGGCTCAACTCTTTAACCTCTGTAATGAATGGGATCATTTGAATAGTCATAGGACTTTACCACGTATAGAGATGGTTCTTATTCCTATAATCACTGTGTCACACAAATGTTTACTACCTGGTCTTTTCTGTAAAAATTCTTTTCCTGAAATGGAACTCAAAGAAAAAAAAAAACCATTTTATTTACTTACACTGTAGACCCTAAGTGGTTCCATCTGAATTTTGACAGGCTTGTAATTATTGACTGATTTTTTTTTTCTTTCTATTATTTCTTGAGAGTTAGTTAAAAATTCTAATAGATCAAGCATTTTTTTTTTTTTTGAGATGGAGTCTCTCTCTTGTTGCCCAGGCTGGAGTGCAATGGTGCGATCTTGGCTCATTGCAACCTCTACCTCCCGGGTTCAAGTGATTTCTCCTGCCTCAGCCTCCCAAGTAGCTGGGATTACAGGTGCCTACCAGCACACCTGGCTAATTTTTTTGTATTTCTAGTAGAGAAGGGGTTTCACCATATTGGCCAGGCTGGTCTCGAACTCCTGACTTCAGGCGATCCGCCTGCCTCGGCCTCCCAAAGTGCTGGGATTACAGGCATGAGCTACTGCGCCCAGCCTAGATCAAGCATTTTATTCTCTAGTATGTCTCAAGAGTTTTCTCTTCCAGATGTGTGAATAAGAATACTCATGAATTCAAGCCACAGAGTGGAGCAGAAATAAAAGAAGGTAATGTTTAATTATAATAAATGTGTTTCTGTCCATATTCCTCTATATCACTTAGAGTGTGTTTTGTAACTGTGGTTTATGAAGGCTTCAGGCCTTCATGAACCTGAGTGTTAGATTTCCTGTTCTTAGAGTATAGGTTATTTATCCGTGAACCATTTCAAATAAATGTAGAAATCCACTTGTTAGTCACATCTTTTTAGTTTAACATTCTTTGGAAACGTAATTTGTGAATACATTTCTAGTAAATTTCTTAGGAAATTAATCCAAAACAGAGTCATCTTTAGTATGTTAGGTAGGAAAGGTTATCAAAAGTTTAGTTAGAAGTGTTACACTGTTATTTGGTACTACTTCGTTGGAGGCATTTTCATAGAAGATAATTTTTATAAATAATAAGACACACAGATTGGACTTTCACATCCCCCCTGTGTGACTGGGACATCTTTTTTCTGGACAGTTTGGTGAGGAGCAGGGCTGTTTGAAATAGCTGGAGGCTCATTAACTGAACCAAGACTTACTGAGCCTGCTCTGTTGGTGCCAGGCACTGTTATACATAGTTAGGGATGAAGTCATGAACAAAAAATCTCCACGCACACAGAAGGGGAAAGAAACGTACTATTGGAGTTGTGGGGTTGAAATTTCAGAGAAGGTGATGTTTGGGTAAAGGGCTGAAGTTAGGGAGCTTCCCATGCCACTAGCTTGGGCAACCTTTTCAGGCAGAGGGAATATTAAGTGTTAAGCCCTCAAGCAGGAAAATCTCTGATATATTCCAAGCACAGCAAAGGGCCCAATGTGGGGAGGTAAGCAGGGAGAGGAGGAAGGTGAGGCCTGATCAAACAGGACCCAGGCTGTGCAGGGCCTTGTATTCTATGCCTGACTGCAGTGGAATGAGATGGGAAGCCAGTCTTAAGATTTACATTGTGACAATGAACTTGGGATAGGATACAGTGGCACTAAGGGTATAATTTATGACAAAGTTGCTAATCTGGTATAATCCAGACCAAACACTCAATCTCTTTGAGCCTTCATTTCCTTTTCTGAAAAAGGATAATTTTCACCTTATTTACCTCATTAGGACTATTATAAAGATAAAAATGAAATATATGAAAGCACTATAATACTGGAAATCATTAGTGATAATTTTTAACGATGACAAACTGGTTTAATTGTAACTTGCTTAAATTGTGTGTCTTTTAAGTTATTCTGATTTGCCTTCTGATACCACATTTTGTCTCCATTTCTTTGCTAGGGTGTGAAACACATAAGGTTGCCAACACAAGTTCTTTTCACACAACTCCAAACACATCACTGGGAATGGTTCAGGCAACGCCATCCAAAGTGCAGCCATCACCCACCGTGCACACAAAAGAAGCGTTAGGTAAACTATTTTATCTGAGTCTGTAGCACCTGATGACAAGTTAATGAAAGCTCTTTTGCAACCTTTTTACAGTTATTCTTTTTGTTCTTTAAGGTTTCATCATGAATATGTTTCAAGCTCCTACACTTCCTGATATTTCTGATGACAAAGATGAATGGCAATCTCTAGATCAAAATGAAGATGCATTTGAAGCCCAGTTTCAAAGTAATAACTATTTAAAAGCTACTAAGTGCATAGCATTATAGGTGGTTATCACAGAAAATGTCAAGAATTATATAAGAGGTGGCCCTGCCCTTGATTAGCTTGTCACATAAGGGCAGGGAATGCATGAAATAAAAATAAGACAGTTCTTGACAAGGTACTCAATGTGTGTGATAGATTTGCTTGATTAAAGGAAAAAGAAAGAATAGTGCTAAAGAAGGACAAAAGCCCCATGGGTAAGAAGGGCTGAGTACTCAAGGTGTGACTTGAGCCTTTACTGGTAGAGGAATGGCTGGGGCAGAGTGTTAGAGGAGGCTGGCAACTAGCCCACATTTGTTTAGAGTCAGGGGATTCATGCTAGAAGCCAGAGATCATGATAAAGATAAGTAGGAACCAATTAGACTTAGGAAGACTTGAAATGTAAAACTCAGAGGTTAATTCTTTCTTGAAGGAAATGGAAAACAGAGAGAGCTTTTATTGAGTGAGTCAGGTGACAACAGTAATGATTTAGGAGAATGATTAACACCTTGCAGATATGTGGCAGGGACTCATGACCTGGGACTTGAGTACAAAACCCTGTTACCATACTTAAGTCACTTCATCTCACTATAGTGCTTTATTGCCTAGTATTTGAAAAGCTGATATTAGTTATTTTCTGTCAGCTGTTACTCCTTTTTCTTTTTTGTAGTTGAAGTTTAACATAAAGGATGTTTTTTCCTAGTATAATAATTAGATGCTATTTTTTATTATATTGCAGAAAATGTAAGATCGTCTGGGGCTTGGGGAGTCAATAAGATTATCTCTTCTTTGTCATCTGCTTTTCATGTGTTTGAAGATGGAAACAAAGAAAATTATGGGTAAAAAAAAATACCATCTAGTTAATGGGTTGCAGCAGAGTTTTCTCTGGGACCAGAGGTGGTGGGGTGGTGAGGAGAGAATGTGAACTGCTACTCACATGGTCAAATGAGCCTTTTGACCACATGACCAGGGAGGTGTTGCCAAAGTTCTCCAGATCTACAGTACTGCAGGAGTTCCAAGAGAGCAGGCCTCCCATAGCCAAAGCATGTGTTGAAAAAGGAAAACAGTGGTGAACTAGCAGAGAACTGAGGATTCTGTGGATTTGAAATCATATTAGGTGTGAATGAATTCACCAGTACAGGTATCCATACATGCTCTGTTTATATTTGCAGCACTGATAAAGTAGACAAGGAAGTGGCTTATACTGGGTGTTGCTGCAGAGAATGTGTTTTAAGGCTAAGGGATATTACATTAGAGAGCTTTTACCTCGGGGTAGAGAGGGGTAACTCCAGGAATTTTCATTGTTCATAATTTGAACCATGGAAAGAGAGGTGTCAGTGTGAACTAAAGGTTTTATGGTATTTAAGAAATTCATAGTGAGGTAGAAAGGAGAAAGGGCATGGCTAGCTCTCAGAGAGGAATTCCATAGCTAGACAAGTGCTGAAAATTAAAAAAATATGTTGGCATCCATGACTTTCCACTGGCCACGGCCTTAATTCATTTTTGGCTTCTAAAAGTTATGTGACAGAAATTTCTGTATTTTCCACCCTCACTTAAGACCTATCATTATAGGTCTACTTTTATGAGTTAATTCAGTTACACTCAGTTTTGCTAGAACTGCTATAAAAGCAAGGAATATCTATATAAATATTAACTCATTGAATAGGATAAGTAGAGAACTTTTCTAATGGTCAAGTGATGCCATTTATTTCCTTAGCATATTTTACTATTTATAATTTAGCACATCTTTCCTTAGATTACCACAGCCTAAAAATAAACCCACAGGAGCCAGGACCTTTGGAGAACGCTCTGTCAGCAGACTTCCTTCAAAACCAAAGGTAAGCAAACCTGTTTTATCTATGAAATGGGTCCTACAACCCCATCCACTTTATTCTACCAAATGATTATGCCGGTCAGAGGATATTGTGTATGTGAAACTGTGCTGAAAAATATGAAACATAGGAAGAATATGTTTCTTTTAGGACATTATGTAATAATTATTCAAGAAGAAATAGGGTATATGCATATTTTCCAAGGGTCCTACCAAAATTATTTATTAATATTGATTACTATGGCAGTTTCACATTTATCCACACATTCTTTGAATTTTTTCCTCCAGTTTAATTCATCTCCTTTTGAGTGTGGCTAGATTTGGTGACTTGCTTCAGACAAAAAGGAAAGGGAAAGGGAAAATTAGATTACAGTAGGGGAACATGGCAGATTCTTCCTAACCATGTGATTTGGTCGTGTTGGCAGGAATAAGTCATGTTGACAGCAGATATCCCCTAATGTGATATAATGAGAAGAACACTTCACCTCTGATATCCTTCCCCAAAATCTGTAACCCCAGTCTAATCATGAGAAAACATCAAATAAGCCCAAACTGTGTAGGGACATTCTACACAGTTTCTGACTAGTGTTCAAAAGTGTCAGACAAGAAAGACTAGGAAAGGCCAATAGACAATGACAGACTCAGACTCAAGGAGGCTAAGAACACTTGACAACTAAAGGTGACATGGGATCCTGGATTATCCCTGAACAGAAGAGGCACATTAGTGGGAAAAAAAAGGTGAAATCCAAATACTCTACAGTTAATAGTACTATTTCGTTTTTACAAATGTGCCACAGTTCTATAAGAAGTTGACATTAGAGGAAGCTTGGTGAGGAGGGTATGTGGAAATTCTGTGCTATGTTTGTAACTCTTCTGTAAATCACAACTTTTTCAAATTAAAAAATATATATAAAATTTGAAAACAAAAATGTAGCTCTTGCTGTAATGTAACTCCACTGATTTTCCAGTTCTGGGGAAAAGAACTGAACCATGATATTGTGGGCTGTGTTAGCCAGGGGTTGACATCTGTTTCTTCTTTAATTCCTATTTCTTTGGATCGTAAAGTGTTAATGAGTAAGGTTTCAGGGACAAAAGAGGGAGATTGCTGCTTTTTTTTTCATTTCATCTTCTGTTATAGGAGGAAGTGCCTCATGCTGAAGAGTTTTTGGATGATTCAACCGTATGGGGTATTCGCTGCAACAAAACCCTGGCACCCAGTCCTAAGAGCCCAGGAGACTTTACATCTGCTGCACAACTAGCGTCTACACCATTCCACAAGCTTCCAGCGGAGTCAGTGCAGAGTTTAGAAGATAAAGGTGTGTGTTACACTATTTTAGTGTTTGTCTTCTGCCAACTTTGATTCTTTCAGTTTTCTTCATGAAGTTTGATTCTTATAGTTTTCTTCATGAAAATTCCACATGGGAACTTTGAAAATCATAAAGAAGAAACTTAAAATCTGTTCATTGTATTTTTCTCATAGGTTTTTTTTCCTTTGGCATATTGTCTTCCTAAAGTCTATGTATTTTTAAAATATAATAGCTTAGATTATAGGTAGAATGGGAGAAAATCTATAGAAGCATTTAAAGGAAATAAGGTCCAACCCATTTGTGTAGATAGAACATGTTTATTTTGTTTCATAGCAAACAAAACAGCCACTACAGACAGATTAAATTATTTGAATGCTAAAAATAATGAACATTTATATTTTCTAATTTAATAAGAGTAACAGCCAATTTTAGTCCTAGATGTGTGTCTACACACATATATGTCAACTTTATTAGACATATAGCCAAGTATGATAGTCAGAAAGTCTTATTTTTCTTACTTTTAGTGATCTGACTTTAAGAAAGCAATGATAAAACTCACAAGTAGTCCTTATTTCTATGCTGTTTCAAATCTATCACCCTATATCTTTAAAAGTTCATCATATATCTGAATTGAATCCTAATATATGACATTGTCATTGAGCACAGATAATTGTTAACTATTTATTAAGTACCAACCTACAAACTAGATAGTCCTCTCATCATCCAGAGGATTGGTTCCAGGAACCCCTGCAGATACCAAAATCCAGGTGGATGCTCAAGTTCCATAGTTGACCCTGCTGAACCTGTGGATACAGAGGACTGACTGTATACTAACTGTATCATTGCTCACACTTTTTTTTTTTTTTTTTTTTTTTTGAGACGGAGTCTTGCTCTGTCGCCCAGGCTGGAGTGCAGTGGCCGGATCTCAGCTCACTGAAAGCTCCGCCTCCCGGGTTCACGCCATTCTCCTGTCTCAGCCTCCCGAGTAGCTGGGACTACAGGCGCCCGCCACCTTGCCCGGCTAGTTTTTTGTATTTTTTTAGTAGAGACGGGGTTTCACCATTTTAGCCAGGATGGTCTCAATATCCTGACCTCATGATCTGCCCATCTCGGCCTCCCAAAGTGCTGGGATTACAGGCTTAAGCCACTGCACCCGGCCCACACTTTTAAAATATAGAAATTGTTTACCAAAGCAATAATAGAAGAGCTGCCTAAGAATTTCACTTCACTGGATGGAAGCATATTTTAATGTGGGTTCTGAGCCTATAGACCTAAACATTTTTGACCAAGGGTTTCTTAGAGTGTTAATCCAATATAATATGTTTCTTTTCTGAATCTTAAAGGAGAGGTCAGTTGAAACTTTGACAATTGCCAGGCACCATCACAAGCTTGCCTTTAATTAAAAAAAAAAAAAAAGATTAAAGCCTTTTCCATCCAGGAAAGGTAGTTTAATGAGTCTAAAGAATCTTTCAAAAAGTCAATATTGGCTATTCTTAGAGTATTTGCCACTTTGGCTCTATAAACAGAAACTAACGTTCTAGTGCTAAAAAGTAATAACACCTGTTCAGTGAAGGAATATCTGATAAAATGTAATCCAATATACTTGGATTATACAGTATTATATATTATTATTATACAGTATATTATAATATACATTATTATAATCACTTGGTAGAAGTTTATTCTGTATTTCTGCCCTACCTAGTTTATCTATCTATACATAGATTTTTTTTTTTAATTATAGGGAGTAATAAATATTGCCAGGTTGCTTTCTGATTTAAACACAAAATCGTTTCAATAAATTAAATGCTAACTTAGTCAATCAACTAATTGACCACAACATGTTAAAGTGAAAGACACAAAATATCTGCCCTCCAGAAGCATTGAAGCCTTTTACTCTCCATGTTCTTGTCTCCAGGTTCTCCTGAAGCTGGGTGTAGCCCTGCCATCCATACCAGTAACTTCCCATGGTCTGGTCATCCTGCCCACAATGGACTTGCCACTCTGTCGACCCCTTTTTTCTTGAAAGATTGTTAGGGATTAGATGTAGAGTTGAAATGCTCACATATATTAGTAGTAGATTTTATTTGTTTGCTTGTTTTTAAGAGATACGGTCTTGCTATGTTGCCCAGGCTGAGTGCAGTGCAGCTTCAAACTCCTGGGCTCAAGTGATCCTCCCATCTCAGCCTCTTGAGTAGGTAGGGCTACAGGCTCCTACCACCACATCTAGTTAATTTTAAAAAGTTATTTTAGGGATAGGGTCTCACTATGTTGCTCAGCCTTGCCTCAAACTACTGGCCTCAAGTCAAGTGATCCTCCCGCCTCAGCCTCACAAAGCACTGGGATATAGGCATGAGCCACTGTGCCTGGCCAGTAGTGGATTTTTTAAAGTGATTTTTTCCTCCCATTTTTTGAATCTTATTATACATTTTACAATGGAACACTATTTTGAAATCATAATGTAAGTCAGTGTCAAAAGAAATCCTAGACCTTGTAACCATATCAAATGGTGTGTGTTGTGCACACATGTGCATCTAACATATCTGTCTCTAATTTTTGAATCTTTCAGAAAATGTGGTAGCAAAACAGTGCACCCATGTGCCTTTGGATTCTTGTGAAGAAAACATGGTGGTGCCTTCAAAGGATAGAAAATTCAGGTATTGTGAGGGTTTATTTGGTTCTGTCATTCTCGTCATTTCCATTCTAACATTGTTTACCATTTCCATTCTAGCTGTGCCTTTTAGGCTGTAATAGAATACCTAATTTTGGCCTTAAAGGCTGATACAGATTTTATGGACTAGTAACTTTAAGTCAGAAGGTACTCTCCGTGAATATACATACAACAGTGAACCTAAGCACTTGATATATCAGGCCAGTGCTTGATGAGGAAACATCAGAGAAACCAAGTTGAAGGACATTCTACAGAATACCTGGCCAGTACTCCTCAAAACTGTCAAGGTCTTGGGAAACTAGGAAAGACTAAGAAACTGTCACAGATGAAAGAAGAGTAAAGAGACATAACAACTAAATGCAACATGGTACCCAGGACTAGATCCTGAAGCAGAAGTTCCTTAGTGAAAAGAGTGGTGAAATCGAATGATGTCTACAGTTTAGTTAATAGTAACAGAGCAAATGCTGGTTTATTAGTTTGACAAAGGTACCATTGTAATAGGAAATGATAATCTTAGCAGAAATTGAGTGAGGAGTATACAGGAATTCTCTATTATCTTTGCAACGTTTCTTTATACCTAAAATTATTACAAAAAAAGTATAGTTGAAAAAAGTTTACAACAGGAAAAATGTGATAAGTGAAAATAGCAGTGTATGAAATTGCATGTCTAAATTTATTTGTATAAAAATACATACTTCAGTATGTTTAGTTAGATATTTGGGTGTGTGTGTGTGGAGATATATGTGCAGTCAGTTCTCATTATTCACTATAATTCTATAGAGTCACCACAAACACTGAATTAGTGAATACTGAATATTCTTAAAGGGAATACAGACAGCATCCTGCAAGCCTCTGATAACAACATTTTGTTGAAAAACACCTTATTTATTATATATTGTCAATTCATTAAGATTGAATTCATGTCCAGCAAACACTGACTTACATCTAAATAAAGCTTATCTAATACACATATTTTCACAGGTTTCTAGTGCTTAGAACATTAGAGAGCACTTCAGCACTATACTTTGGGACCATTTTCAATACCAAAATCATCAAGAAAAAGCACAAAGACACAAAAATTGTGGCACTGAGTACAGCTCGAAAAGGATGCTTGTTTACAGTATGAGAGCTGGAACAGGAAGGCTGTCACCTTGTACAACCTTAGCTGAGAACATGTATGTTAGGTGGCTCAATTTTTCACCACTCTGCATATATGTAAATGACTGAAAAATCACTGTATTGATTTGAAGCTTACAAATGAATTTTAGCATGCAGGTGAATTCACAAATATGAAATCCATGAATAATAAGGATCAACTGTATACTGTGTGTGTGTGTGTGCATGTGTACACGTATGGATATATGTGTATACATATACATCCATATACAGTCATGCAGTTGCTTAACAACTGGGATACATTCTGAGAAATGCGTCCTCAGGCAATTCCATTGTTGTGTGAACATCAGAGTGTACTTACATGAACTTAGATGGTTTGATTAGTTTACTACACACCTATGCTATAAGGTATAACCTGTGGCTTGTAGGCTACAAACATGTACAGCACGTTACTGTATTGAATACTGAGTGGCATAAGAATTTGTGTATGTAAACATAGAGAAGATACAGTAAAAATACCGTGTAAAAGATAAAAATGGTGTTCTGTATAGGGCACTTCCTGTGAATGGAGCTTGCAGGACTGAAGTTGCTCTGGGTGAGTCAGTGAGTGAGTGAGTGTTGAGTGAACGTGAGGGACTAGGACATTACTGTACACTGCTGTAGACTTTAGAAACACTATAGTTAGGCTACACTAAATTTATATATAAAAAAACTTTTTCTTCAATAATAAATTAGCCTTAGCTTACTGTGCCTTTTTTACTTTAAAAACTTAGAAACTTTTATCTTTTTGACTTTAGTGATAACACTTAGCTTAAAAAACAAACACATTGTACAGCTCTACAAAAATATTTTTTCTTTATATCATTCTATAAGCATTTAAAAAATTTTTTTTTCACTTTTTAAACTTTTTTTGTTAAAACCGACCACACAAACATACATATTAGTTGAGACCTACACACCTAGGGTCAGGATCATCAGACATCACTGGGAGACCAGAGATTTTCAGCTCCATTAGGATCCTATGGGGCCACCATTGCATATGCTGTTCTCTGAATTGGTATTATGCAGCACATGACTGTATATATGGAAGTGTACTGGAGTGTTGTGTTGTGATTGACATTTTCTGTTTGTTTCAATGTTATAAAAGGAGCCATTTTTGGAATAAAGTTAAATATTCAGTCTTGATGATAGTAGTGTCACATAGATGCAGCCTGGAGAAATAAACCCACTCCTATTCAATTTCCTACTAAAGAATATCCCATGTATTACCTCACCTATTTATCTCATACAACCATATCTTGATTTTATTAATTCTGTTCATATTGTACTAGCTGTATATTTTCATAGATTTGTCTAAAAATGCTTTAATCAACTTTTTGTCTGTGAGGCTATTGTGAAATGTCATTTCTAGAATGAGAAGGGACTTTTATGTGACTGTATTCAACAGATTTCTAATCATGCGGTGTTTTGGTTTCTTTATTCCTTTCACACGTGCAGTCCAATTCAAGAGAAAAGCCCAGAACAGGCCTTCTCGTCTCACATGTATTCAGCATCCTTACTCCGTCTGAGCCAGCCTGCTGCAGATGGGTTACTTACCTGTGAGGCAGAGTTGGGCGTTGAGGCTTGCAGACTCACAGACACTGACGCTGCCATTGCAGAAGATCCACCAGATGCTATTGCTGGGCTCCAAGCAGAACGGATGCAGATGAGTTCACTTGGGAATGTTGATGCTCCAAGTACGCTCACTCACTCTTCGTGGGGAAAGCTGTCCCATCAAAGAAACCCACAGTGGGACTTGAATGTCATTGAGTCATTGAGTTCAGACAAAACTTGCATAATGCATCACAATGGAGTAACAGTAGCATACTTGAAGGGCAAATCAATCTTTTAATTTTAGAAGGTATCAAAATAACTACTGTTGGAAGAGGGAATTAGAATTTGACAGCCTGCTATGTGCAAGGCATTTAATACTATTATATTTTACATTTTACAGAAAAGTAAACTGAGGCTCAAGGTTAAAGAGAACCCCCTCCCCCTCAACATATTACACATAAACAATCTAGCATAGTGGTTAAGAGCACAGAGTCTAGAGATGGACTGACTATGTTCTAGCTCCCTCAAGTAGTCACGTGATCTTGACCGAGCTCATTTCAATTTTCCGTATCCCTCTTTTCTGTAGAGTTGAGCTGATGATGCTAGTACCTACCTTAGAGGCTTATTGTAATTAAATTAATAAAGTACTGAGAACAGTGTTCTGCATGTGCTTAGCACTGAGTGAGTGTTAACCATGTTGGATTAGTGTTTGATAACTGCCACTAATATAATGTTTTGTAACATTCCAGGTTGGAGAGAAAGCTTTTTCTTACTTTTAGAAATTATTTCCCTTTTGTGGACCCAAAGTATATCTCATATACGCACATTGCAGATAGGTAGTATAAGTTTTGTGGATATAAGTGGAAAAGCAATTAAATAATATGTGTTTATCTGAGCACATTAGAAGTAACTAATGTCCACATCTGCCCTTAAGACACGTATCCCCAGTTGTGTTAAAGATAGAATCTAGCCGTTCAGTTGAGTGGAGAAAATGCACCTAGAGTTGATTCCCTTTGTCACAACTGAATATTGATCTAAATTTGTAGATATAAAATGGCAAATAATAAACTGTGCAGAGCTACCAATTTTGATTTTTAAAAATAGTTCTTTTTAATTTTGAATCAATGCTCTTAAAAGTATAAGGCTTTGAAAGCTTATTTAGTAAATATCTCTACTCACTTTGTCTACAATTTATTTGGTAAAGTTCTTGAGTTCTCAATTCATGTTCCTTTTTTTTTTTTGTTCTCATTCCTTTAAGACTTCATTGTTGGGAACCCATGGGATGATAAGCTGATTTTCAAACTTTTATCTGGGCTTTCTAAACCAATGAGTTCCTATCCAAATACTTTTGAATGGCAATGTAAACTTCCAGCCATCAAACCCAAGACTGAATTTCAATTGGGTAAGAATTATTTGGATAATATAACTTTAAATTCTTGTTTGTCTATGAGAAGTTGATGGTAACTTGTGTTTGTATGTGTGTGAGATTCTCCTATTTGCCCCCCCACTTCCAATAGGGAGTTGTATCTGTAATACTAAACTGAACATTTTGTTAAGCCATGATTGTAGGATTGTGCTTGCTGTTGGGACTATAACTCCTATAACTCATAGAGGGCAATTCGCCAATATCTATTAAAATTAAAAATGCATGTACTTTTAAACCCAGCTATCCACTTTTAAGTATTTCCCATAGATATTATTATATACTTCTGTAGTAAAATACTATAGTAATATTGGCAACAGAACAAGAAAGCTCACTCTGTACGGATAGGGAATGAGTTGCAAAACATACCATACTGTTAAATGAAAAGGGCAGAGCCGTATGTATTATATACCACAATTAAAATGGTTAGCCGTAGGTGGGAGTGGGAAACAATGGGAGGAAGACTTCACAATATTCCTTTTAAAATTTTTTAATGAATGGACTTTATTTTTAAGAGAAGTTTTAAGCTTACAGAAAAATCCAGCATAAAGTACACATTCCTGCCTCCCCATATATATACCCACAGATTTTCCTGTTATTAACATCTTGCATGAGTGTGGTATTGTTAAAATTAAGCCAATGTTGATGCATTGTTAACTAAAGTGCTAGTTTACATTAGGGTTCACTCTTTGGGTTGTATATTCTGTGGGGTTTGACAAATGTAGTATAATGACATGTATCCATCATTACAGTATCACACAGAATCGTTTCCTCACCCTAAAAATCCCCTGTGTCTCACCTATTCATCCCTTCCTCCTTGCCCCCAACCTCGAGCAGTCACTGATTGTTTTGCTGTCTGTGTAGTTTTGCCTTTTCCATAATGTCATATAGTTGGAGTCATATAGTATGTACCCTTTTCAGTTGGCATCTTTTACTTAGCAATATGCATTTAAGGTTCCCCTGTGTCATTTCGTGATCCGATAGCTTTTTTTTTTTTTAAATCACTGAATAATGTTTATTGCATGAACGTACCACACAGTTAAACCTTTCCACTCATCTAATGAAAGAGATCTTGGTTACTTCCACGTTTTGGCAATTATGAATAAAGTTGCTGTAAACACCAGTATGCAAGTTTTTGTGTGGATATAAGTTTTCAACTCATAATTTGGGTAAATAGGAAGGAGTGTAATTGCAGGGTTATATGATGAGAGTATGTTTACTTTTGTAAGAAACTTCCAAGGTGGCTGTGCCATTTAGCATTCCCACCAACAGTGAATGAGAGCTCCTGTTCCCCAGTCTTGCCCTCATTAGGTGGTTGTCAGCGTTTTGGGTTTTAGCCATTCTGATAGGTGAATAGTGGTATCTCAATCTTGTTATAAGTTTCAATTCCCTGAAGACATACAGCATTGAATATTTTTTCATATGCTTATTTGCCATCAGTATATCTTCTTCAGTGAGATGTCTATCCAGATCTTTTGTCCATTTTCTAATTGGTTGTTTGGTTTCTTATTGTTGCCTTGTTCCTGATCTTAGGGCGAAAGCATCTACATAGTTTATTACCTCTAAATATGATTTTAGCTGCAGGTTTTTTGTACATATTCTTTGTCAGAAAGTATCTATTCCTAGTTTGCTGAGAGGGTTTTTTTTTTTTTTTTTTTAATCATAAGTGGGTGTTGGATTTTATTTATCGTGTTCCTTTCAATATTTTCTGCATTTATTGATATGATTATATGATTCTTTGTTGATGTGATGGATTTCACTAATTGAAATTAACTAATTAAGTGTTGAACTAGCTTTGTATACCTGGGATAAATTGCACTTGGCTGTCATAGTGTGTAATTCTTTTTCTGTGTTTTTGGATTGGATTTACTTACAATTCTTTTGATACATTGTTGGATTGGATTTACTAATATTTTGCTGAAGATGTTTGTATCCGTGTTCATGAGAAGTACTGGTCTGTAGTATTCCTTTCTTGTAAGATCTTTATCTGGTCTTGGTGTCAGGGAAATGCTGGCCCCTTAGAGCCCCTTAGAATGAGATAGGAAGTATTCCCTCTGCTTCTTTGATCTGCAAGAGATTGTTGAGAATTGATATAATTTCTTTCTCAAATGTTTGATATAATTCACTAGTGAACCCATGTGAGCCTAGTGCTTCCCGTTTTGGAAGGTTATCAGTTACTGATTCCATTTCTTTAACAGCTATAGGACTGTTCAGATTATCTATGTCTCTTTTGTGAGCTTTGGTAGATTGCGTCTTTCAAGGAATTTGTTCGTTTCATCTCAGTTCTCATTTGTGGATATGGCATTCCACTGTTGATTTCTACTGTAATGTTTATTTCTTTTATTCTGCTTACTTTAGTTTTAATTTGCTCTTTTTTCTAGTTTCTTAAGGTAGAATCTCATTGATTTTTAGATCTTCTTTTCTAATATATGTATTTAGTGCTACAAATTTTCCTTTACTGTATCCTACAAATTTTGGTAAATTGTATTTGCATTTTCATTTGGTTCAAAATATTTTTAAATTTCTCTTGAGACTTTGACCAATGTGGTATTCAGAAGTATGTTTAATCTCCAAGTATTTGGGGGACTTTACAACTATCTTTCATACTGTGTATGATTTCTGTTCTTTTAAATTTGGTAAAATGTGTTTTATGGCCCAGAATGTTGTCTATTTTGGTGAATATTCCATGTGAGCTTGAGAAGAATGTATATTCTGCTGTTATTAGATGAAGTATTCCATAAATGTCAATTAGATCCAATTGATTGATGCTACTATTCAGTTCAACCATGTTTTTACTGCTGATTTCCTGCCTGCTTTATCTGCCCCTTCTCATCCCTCCCTGTCCCTCCCCTTCCCTCCCCTCCCCTCTCCTCTGCTCTCCTCCCCTCCCCTTCTTTTCTTTTCTTTCTTTGTTGAAACAGGGTATCACTCTGTCATCCAGACTGGAGTGCAGTAGCACAATCTTGGTTCACTGCAACCTCAAACTCCTGGATTCAAGCAGTCCTTTGGCCCCAGCTTCCTGAGTAGTTATGACTATGTCATCCACCACAACATGCAGCTTTTTTTTTTTTGGCAGAGATAGGGTTCTCACTATGTTGCCCAGGTCTCGAACTACTGACCTCAATCAGTCTTTCTGTCTTGGCCTCCTAAAGTGCTGGGATTACAGTTGTGAGCCACCACACCCAGTTGATCTGTCCATTTCTGATGGAAGGGTGTTGAAGTCTCCAACTATAATAGTGAATTCATCTTTTTCTCCTTGCAGTTCTATTAGTTTTTGGTAACTTTTGACTCACATATTTTGCTACTTTCTTGTTAGGCTTATACACATTATGTCTTCTTGGAGAATTAATCCCTTTAACATTCTATAATGCAGGCCAGGCACAGTGACTCACACCTGTAATCCAGCACTTTGGGAGGCCAAGGCAATAGGATCAACTGAGGCCAGGAGTTTGAGACAAGTCTGGGCAATGCAGTGAGGCCTCATCTCTACAAAAAATTTTTTAGAAAATTAACCAGGCATGGCGACATGTACCTATAAGTCCCAGCTACTTGGGAGGTTGAGGCTGGAGGATCACTCGAGCACAGGAGTTCAGATTAGCCAGGAAACATAGCAAGACCTTGTCTTGTACACACACACACACACACACACACACACACACACACACACACACGTAATGCCCTTTTCTATGCTGATAATTGTTTTGCTCTGAAGTCTGCTCTGTCAGAAATGAATATAGCTATTATTACACTTTTCTTTTGTTAGTGTTAGCATGGTATATCTTTTTCTATCCCTTTACTTTTTTTTTTTTTTTTTTTTGAGACGGTATCTCACTCTATCGCCCAGGCTGGAGTGCAGTGCCATGATCTTGGCTCACTGCAACCTCTGCCTCCTGGGTTCAAGTGATTCTCCTGTCTCAGCCTCCTGAGTAGCTGGGACTACAGGCGCACACCACCACGCCCAGCTAATTTTTGTATTTGTTTTAGAGACAGGGTTTCACCATATTGGTCAGACTGGTCTCAAACTCCTGACCTCAGGTGATCCACCTCCCTTTGCCTCCCAGAATGCTGGGATTACAAGTGTGAGCCACTGCGCCCGGCCTTATCCCTTTACTTTTCATCTGTCTTGGTATTTAAAGTATGCCTTTGTTTTGATTGGTATATTTAGACCATTGATATTTAAAGTGATTGTTGATATAATTGGATTGTCACTATATTTTTCTATTCCTTGCCCTTGTTCTTTGTCTTCTGCTCTCTTTCTTCCTTCTCTGATTTTGAGTTATTTCATAATTCCATTTTGTCGCCTCTCTTAGCATATTAATTATACTTCTTTAAAAAATTTTTTAAGTGGTTACCATAGTGTTTGCAATATACATCACAACTAATCTTTTTTGCTTGTGTAAGGAAGTTTTTATTCTTCCTATTTGAAGGACAGTTTTACTGGATACAGAATTCTAGATTGGTGGATTCCAAATTTCTAAGTACTTTAGATATTTCACTCCATTCTCTTCTTGCTTGCATGGTTTCTGAGAAGTCCTGTGTAATTCTTATCTTTGCTCCTCTATAGGTAAGATGGTTTTATTTATCTTGCTTCTTTCAATATTTTCTCTGTCTTTTTCTGCAGTTTGAATATGGTATGCCTAGGTGTTGATTTTTCAGTATTTATCCTGCTTGGTGCTCTCTGAGCTTCCTGAATCTGTGGTTTAGTGTCTATCATTAATTTTGGAAAATTCTGTGCTATTATTACTTCAATTTTTTTTTTTTGAGACAGAGTTTTGCTCTTTTTGCCCAGGCTAGAGTGCAGTGGCACAATCTCAGTGCACTCCAACCTCCACCTCCGGGGTTCAAGTGACTCTACTGCCTCAGCCTCCCAAGTAGCTGGGACTATAGATGCCCGCCACCATATCCAGCTAATTTTTTGTATTTTTAGTAGAGATGGGGTTTCATCATCTTGAGGCCTTGAACTCCTGACCTCAAGTGATCTGCCCATGATGGCCTCCCAAAGTGCTGGGATTACAGGCATGAGCCACTACGCCCGGCCTCAAATATTTTTGTCTGTTCCTTTCTCCCTTCTTCCTTCTGGTATTCCCATTCTACATCTGTTACACATCTCTTTATATATATATATATTGTTTGTTTGTTTATTTTTTGCATTTCAGTTTTGGAAGTTTTTATTGGCCTATCTTCAAGCTTACTGATTCTTTTCCCTGCCATGTATTGGAGAGTCAATCCAAGGCATTCTTTATTTCTATTACAGTGGGTTTTTATTTCTAGCACCCTTTTTTGCTTCTCAGTTTCTCTCTGCTTATATTACCCATTTCTTCCTGCACACTGTCTACTTTTTTCATTAGAACACTTCGCATGTCAATTAGAATTCAAAAAAAAAAAAAAAATTCTAGTGTGGGCCGGGCATGGTAGCTCATTCCTATAATCCCACCACCTTGGGAGACTGAGGTAGGACAATCACTTGAGGCCAGGAGTTCAAGACTAGCCTGGGCAACATAGCGAGACTCTGCCTCTGCAAAAAGTTAAAAGATTAACCAGTCTTAATGGTGTGCACCTATAGTCCTAGCTACATGGGAGGTGAGGCAGGAAGATCACTTGAGTTTGAGGCTAGAGGCTATAGTGAGCTATGTTCATGCTACTGCACTCTAGCTTGGGTGACAGAGTGAGAACCTATCTCTAAAAACACAAACAACAAAATCCTAGTATGATAATTCTAAAATCTCTGCCATATGTGTGTCTATTTCTGATGCTTACTCTGGTGATTTTTGTCTTTTACTATGCCTTGTGATTTTTTTGTTAAGAGCCAGACCTAATATATGAGCTAAAAGGAAATGAGATTAAATAGACATTTAGTGTGAGCTTTCATGCTTAATCTGTCTAGGGTTAGGCTGTGTTTACAGTTTGCCGTCACTATATCAGAGGCTGTAAATTGCCCTTTGTGTCCTTATTTTGTTGTCTTTGGGTTTCCCTAGGGACTTCTTAAATAAGGTCTGAGATGTGCAGTTCTTTACATTATAACTCCCCCAGTACTGGTTCCAGCAGTGGTTTCTGTTCCTGGCCTTCTACTTTGGCAAGCTGTGATTCTCTGTGTCCACCTGTCTGTCTGTCCAATTTTGGAGGAAGTAGATTGTCCTTTGACCTCAGTTCTCTAATGGATCTCAGAAGTGTTACTGATTTTCAGCCATTTGGCTTACTATGAGGGTGGAGGGATGACTCCAAGCTCCTCATATGCTGGACCAGGAACCAGAAATCTACTTCTTTACATCTGATTTTGAACATGTGAATTCTTTTTTTTTTTTTTTTTTTTGAGACGGAGTGTCGCTCTGTCGCCCAGGCTAGAGTGCAGTGGCCGGATCTCAGCTCACTGCAAGCTCTGCCTCCCGGGTTTACGCTGTTCTCCTGCCTCAGCCTCCCGAGTAGCTGGGACTACATTAGCTGGGACTACAGGCGCCCACCACCTCGCCCGGCTAGTTTTTTTTTTATTTTTTTTGTATTTTTTAGTAGAGACGGGGTTTCACCGTGTTAGCCAGGATGGTCTTGATCTCCTGACCTCGTGATCCGCCCGTCTTGGCCTCCCAAAGTGCTGGGATTACAGGCTTGAGCCACCGTGCCTGGCCTTGAATTCTTTTTTTTAAATGTAATTTTAAAAAATCTAGTAGAGTCTAGGTGTATTTTCTCACTCCTGTAATCCCAACACTTTGGGAGGCCAAGGCAGGAGGATCACTTGAAGCCAGGAATTTGAGACAAGCCTGGGCAACATGGTGAGACCCCATCTCTACAAAAAATTTAAGAATTAGCTGGGCATGGTGGTGCACGCCTGTGGTCCTGGCTTCTCGGGAGCCTGAGGTGGGAGGATCACTTGGGCCCGGGAGGGCAAAGCTGGAGTGATCTATTACCTTGCCATGGCAACCCAGACTGGGCAACAGCAAGACCCTGTCTCTAAAGAACAAACAAAAAACTACTACAACTTCACCTCTGTGGTCTTTCCCCCAAAATCTAGTAACTCCAAAGTAACCACAAGAAACACATCAAACAAACCCAATTTGAGGGCCATTCTACAGCATACCTGACCAGTACTCTTTGGAACTGTCAAGGTCATCAAAAACAAGGAACATCTGAGAAATTCACAGCCCAGAGAGGCTAAGTGGGCATGATGACTAAACATAATGTATCCTAGAACATAGGCAAAAACTAGGGAAATGTGAGTAAGATGTAGAGTTTAGTTAATAGGAGCATAATACTTCGGTTGATTGATTATTTGTGACAAATATACCATGGTTATATAAGAGTTAACAATTGCAGACAGTGGATGCAAAGTATACAGCAAACCCTACTCTCATTGTAACTTCTCTGTAAATTGAAAACTATTTAAAATCAAAGGCTTACATAAATTAAAATTTTCAATTATCTTCTAAGGTTCTAAGCTGGTCAATGTCCATCACCTTCTTGGAGAAGGAGCCTTTGCCCAGGTGTACGAAGCTACCCAGGGAGATGTGAATGATGCTAAAAATAAACAGAAATTTGTTTTAAAGGTAAATGACCTGAGTTGTTTTTTGTATGATATAGAAATGAATTTTAGACCTTGAGTTTGCCAGTCATTTTTTTTCTTTAAGATAGTGGTGTTTTTATTTATGTCTATAGTTGGCAATTAAAAAACAAAAACTACAAAGGATTTAGAATTTTTTTCCCACTAGGATTGTCTTGCAGCAAGTCCCACACTGCAGCAACAGTTCATAACTTGTTATCACTGTCAACACCACATCTTCATTGGGATAGAGGTTGCTTTATTGCTATCATTTTTCAGGATGTGAGACTGGATATGAATTTCACATACCTGATTTGCAGGTCCAGAAGCCTGCCAACCCCTGGGAATTCTACATTGGGACCCAGTTGATGGAAAGACTAAAGCCAACTATGCAACACATGTTTATGAAGTTCTATTCTGCCCACTTCTTCCAAAATGGCAGTGTATTAGTAGGAGAGCTCTACAGCTATGGAACATTATTAGTAAGTATTCATTTTTATGATGAGCACATGACTTTAAAATGCATTTTTGGCTTGTACCTTGCACGTACTTTTGTGGTTGGGGCTTTTGTGGAGTGGTGGGCAGGGGCAAAGCTCTCAATTTGAAATTTTATTAATCTTGTGCAGCTAACTCAGGATTCCACTTTCCATTGTTCCTAGAATGCCATTAACCTCTATAAAAATACCCCTGAGAAAGTGATGCCTCAAGGTCTTGTCATCTCTTTTGCTATGAGAATGCTTTACATGATTGAGCAAGTGCATGACTGTGAAATCATTCATGGAGACATTAAGCCAGACAATTTCATACTTGGAAACGGGCAAGTGTTATGCTTTTAACAGGGTTCTTCTCTTCCTATTTCCATAGCAGCCTTTCATCATTTGTGCTCATGCAGCCTGGCTTTGTTTGTGTTTAATATAGATTTTTGGAACAGGATGATGAAGATGATTTATCTGCTGGCTTGGCACTGATTGACCTTGGTCAGAGTATAGATATGAAACTTTTTCCAAAAGGAACTATATTCACAGCAAAGTGTGAAACATCTGGTTTTCAGTGTGTTGAGATGCTCAGCAACAAACCATGGAACTACCAGGTATAAAACTAAAGTGAGGGACTTGGAAATATTTTTCTGTGTTACACTCATCAGATTTTCAAAATGAATTTGGGGGTCTAGGTAGTTTGAGGTGGTCTCTTCAGGAGCAATTGAAGGAGAGATGAGCCTAAGGCCGACATGGCAGGGATAGAATTCTATTCCTGAAAAATACTCTACTTTCTTATTAGTCCATTATAGATCCTGTTATCAGGAAAGGGGAGCAGATATATTCTGTGGTGTTTGGTCATAGGGAAGAGTATTTAATGATTAGTGAACCCTTCAGAAAGGAAGTCATGCAGTCAAGAGACAGCTTGGTTTCTTGAAGTCAAGGTAGGCCAGCCTGATTTCCTAAATCCGGGATAACAGGGAGACCGGCATGCCCACTCTGGGCAGAGTTGAGCACATGTTGGCTATACCTGGGATGCTCTCAGGCAGGATGGTGGGGTTGACTATAATAGATGGTAAAGCCAGATTCCCAACTGGTCAAATCAAGAAATGGATCATTATTATTCTAATGGAAGATTGCAGAATTTTCAACCAACTAGAATATTAGGTGGCCAGGGAGGAGAATGCTAATTGGGATCAATGAGAACCTGGGTTAACAAAACCAACTGCCAAGTTCCCTGGTGAGAACTATGTCTTTCCAGGAGCCCGTGGTAAAAGGGGCAAAGATTCGGAGGTGGGGGTCTTGTTTCTAGTATGTTGTCACTGCTAGTGAGGCCTTAGGAGATGGTCGTTTTCCATCCTGTGGATGTGGAGGGGACTGGAGTGTTCTTTTCAGTTATGAACATATCACACAACAAGAGGCCATGGGGGCAAGTTAGAGAACGACAGCCAGAGTCCCAGGGGAGTGAGCCAGGAGGACTTCCAAGCTGTCCATGTGGACGACAGCTTAGAGTGTTGTTTGCTCCATGTGACAGAGTGAAGGACTTCAGAGGGACATGGTAGCTCAGGAGGGCAGAGCTTTCCAAGAGACTACCTTAGGGGGTGGAGGGTAGTCTGCTATCCGTGGAAGCCTCTGGCAAAGCCTAGATATTCAGTAAGACATGTTAGTGGGGTGATTGAACAAATGCCTTCCAAAATGTTTTAAAAGTAAAATCCTGTATTTAACTTGCTGCCTAAGTTAGACAGGCATCTTAATATAGTCATGTGTAAATTACTATTTAAGTCATATATACCTCTATCTTCTTCATAGATTGATTACTTTGGGGTTGCTGCAACAGTATATTGCATGCTCTTTGGCACTTACATGAAAGTGAAAAATGAAGGAGGACAGTGTAAGCCTGAAGGTCTTTTTAGAAGGTGGGTATTAGCATTGGTGCTGTAGTGAAAAGAGAACAATTATAGTAGAATGTTAGGTTCCATCTGGCAAAAAAAAAAAAAAAAAAAGGATCTCTGTCACCACATGGAAATCCTATGCCTTGGGCAGTATGGTGACAGGACAGTCCTGGGCACTGGCACAGGGAGCAAGCTGCATAGCTTTACCACTTCTGTCTCCCCACTGGGGCAGCTGATGTTCTCACTGAAAGCTCCTGGCCAAGTGGTTGACATCCTTTACACATGCAAATGCTTCCACCCTTAATCACCTAATGTCACTAACCCTCAGGTTTTCACTTGTTTTTTTGGTTTTTTTTTTTTTGTCTGGAAATACTGATCCTGTTTTTGTCAGAAATTTGTAAGAAGCAAAAGAAATAGTGTATGTGAAAGTGCTTCATAAATTATAAAGTAATATGAATAGCTCTCTCTCACAGGACAGTCCTAGCCCTGTGTTACTTGAGCTTCTCAAAGATTTTTTTTTTTTTTTGTCTATAAATCACAGTGAAAATTCATGATTAGGCAAGAGTTCTTCCTGTCAACATGGATGGCTCTCCTAACACAATGTGTGAACACACTGTTGGAATGTTTTGTTTAAGCTGAGTTTTTGGTACCTGCATGTTCATCATATCACTTATACTTTCTTTTTTGAGGCATAAAAACATGCAGAAAAGTAGACTCATCTGAAGTGTGCAGCCTAATGGACTTTTACATATGTTTATATCTTCTGGAGAAAACATAAGATGGGATTCCTGTGAACCTCATCTCCCCCAGCCCCCACTAAAAAAAAAGACAAATAGCAATAATTTTATGAAGTGTCATATACTGTACATAAATAAGGTTAGGTTCAGGCCCTGGAGGAAAGCTTATAACAACTATTCTTTATTCTGCATAATGAACCCTCGTGTTTAGCAAATACTTTATTCCATCTTTGGCTCAAAATTGAAGGAGCAGATAGTTTCATCTCTGACTGCCAGTGTAAAGAAGAGCTGGAAGGTAACCCTCAGCAGACCTGATGGCATTTCCTGTCTGGAGCACAATTCCATTACATTCTACTTTCTCTCCAAAGTCTTATCTCCATGTCCTGGAGTTTCTGCAGTTAATTTTAACAATTATAGTAGTTGGAACTCTTAACTCTGAGCTCTCTCCTAGGCAGTCCAGCCTGTCTGCCTGGTCCTGGTGCATGTGCAATTAGGCTTGACAGAAGCATTTGGCCAGATTATCCAATTCTGGCAGTATTGTATGTATGGCTAGCCAGAAGCAGATAGTTTGGGTTTTTATTTAAAGAGAGAGAGAGAAAATTTTTTGACTTGCAGTATTGCTAAAAGATTACTTATAGTGTTTTTTGGAACAAGATGTATAAGACATTTAATTGGGTCTTTAATCTCTCTCATGTGTAATAGATACAGTGTTTCCATACTTGCTGCATTGTATTGTGTTTAGGTGAGAGTTGTTATACTAAACTGTCCAAGCCTGTGGAAGTCAGATGCAGGGGTGGGGTTATCCTGCATATTGAAGGCTACATTTTAGCCATTATTTATGCTTTGTCTTTTTCAGGCTTCCTCATTTGGATATGTGGAATGAATTTTTTCACATCATGTTGAATATTCCAGATAGTCATCATCTTCCATCTTTGGATTTGTTAAGGCAAAAGCTGAAGAAAGTATTTCAACAACACTATACTAACAAGATTAGGGCCCTACGTAATAGGCTAATTGTACTGCTCTTAGAGTATAAGCGTTCACGAAAATAAAATTTGAATATAGATAATTCTTAAAAATCACACTGTAAATATGAATCTGCTCACTTTAAACGATTTTTTTCATTTACTGTTTATGTAAATGTTTGTTAAAAATAAATCTCACAGAATATTTCCATGTGACTTAGTTGTTATAAATATTTCAACAAAATACACAACCACATAAGGTCCCTATGTAGCAGACTTATTGGGCTGTTTCTGGGATGCACGCATTCGTGAAAATAATTAGATGTGAGCATTTAGAAATCACTTTTTAAACATGACCTGTTTAAGCCAAAAAAGGGCCAAGGCAGCTATTTTCCCAATTTGAAGTTTGGTGTCTGTGTAAACACACACACACACACATTTCCCTAGCATTTCCAAGGGACTTCAAGTTTTTATGAATAAAGCTTGCCTGTCCTTTATGGTACCTGTTCTTCATTGCTCTCTATGAAATACAAATCCTAAGCCTGTTTATGTTTTTAAAGTACCTAAGGAAAATCTCAGATCTTAAAGTCTTTCTTTTAAACTGTATAGATCATTCATTAACCATCTCTAAAATTATAGCAGACAACTTGGCATTTGTTGACTTTCAGAGCTGGGAGGGCCTTCTAGTCTGGACTGACTTCCTTCCTCCATCCCTTGTTCCCTTAGCATTACAATGAAAACAAATCCCAGCTTATGTACAATTCAGGAGGACAGAGTGAATTGCTTCCTCCTACCCTTAGCCATCATGTTGCCCATTCCAGAGGCAATCGCACCCCATTTTTGGTGAATCTTTCCAAAAAGAATGGGAATACATATTTCTACATACTGTATTTTTGAAGCAACTAGCATAATTCTGTTTTTTTTTAACTTAATGTGTTAAAAAAGAGAATAACAGAATATAACTACATATGGAATGACCTCATGCTTTTTAACAGTCGCATATTAGTTGGTTATGTGGTATCTGTCATATAAATGCCTAGAAGTGAAATTGTTGGGTCAAAGGTGAGTGCCTTTAAAATTTTGTATTAATAGCTGCAAATAGCCTCCCATGGGAGTTATGTAAAACATCTATAAGTGTCTTTGTTCCCCATACTCTCATTAGGACAAATCAGGCTCTCTCTGACTTTTGCCAGTTGATTGATGAAAAAATATTATGTCTTTTTTTTAAATTATACTTTTTTAAAATTATATTTTAAGTTCTAGGGTACATGTGCACAACATGCAAGTTAGTTACATATGTATACATGTGCCATGTTGGTGTGCTGTACCTGTTAACTCGTCATTTACATTAGGTATATCTCCTAATGCTATCCCTTCCCCCTCCCCCCCACTCCACGGCAGGCCCCCGTGTGTGATGTTTCCCACCCTGTGTCCAAGTGATCTCATTGTTCAATTCCCACCTATGAGTGAGAACATGTGGTGTTTGGTTTTTTGACCTTGTGATAGTTTGCTGAGAATGATGGTTTCCAGCTGCATCTGTGTCCCTACAAAGGACATGAACTCATCCTTTTTTATGGCTGCATAGTATTCCATGGCGTATATGTGCCACACTTTCTTAATCCAGTCTGTCACTGATGGACATTTGGGTTGGTTCCAAGTCTTTGCTATTGCGAATACTGCCACAATAAACATGCCTGTGCATGTGTCTTGATAGTGGCATGATTTATAATCCTTTATATACTCAGTAATGGGATGGCTGGGTCAAATGGTATTTCTAGTTCTAGATCCTTGAGGACTTGCCACACTGTTTTCCACAATGGTTGAACTAGTTTACAGTCCTACCAACAGTGTAAAAGCATTCCTATTTTTCCACATCCTCTCCAGCACCTGTTGTTTCCTGACTTTTTAATGATCGCCATTCTAACTGGTGTGAGATGGTATCTCATTGTGGTTTTGATTTGCATTTCTCTGATGGCCAGTGATGAGCATTTTTTTCACGTGTATGTTGGCTGCATAAATGTCTTCTTTTGAGAAGTGTCTGTTCATATCCTTCGCCCACTTTTTGATGGGGTTAGTTTTTGCTTGTAAATTTGTTTAAGTTCTTTGTAGATTCTGGATATTATCCCTTTGTCAGATGGGTAGATTGTAAAAATTTTCTCCCATTCTGTAGGTTGCCTGTTCACTCCGATGGTAGTTTCTTTTGCTGTGCTCTTTAGTTTAATTAGATCCCATTTGTCAATTTTGGCTTTTGTTGCCATTGCTTTTGGTGTTTTAGTCATGAAGTCCTTGCCCATGCCTGTGTCCTGAATGGTATTGCCTAGGTTTTCTTCTAGGGTTTTTAAGGTTTTAGGTCTACATTTAAATCTTTAATCCATCTTGAATTAATTTTTGTATAAGGTGTAAGGAAGGGATCGAGTTTCAGCGTTCTACATATGGCTAACCAGTTTTCCCAGCACCATTTATTAAATAGGGAATGCTTCCCCATTTCTTGCTTTTGTCTTTATAGTCTTAATTTGCATTTCTCTCACGAATTAGGCCAAATATACTTTGTAAGAGCTCTATGTGTTTTCTTTGCCTGTGAACTCTACCCTTTGTCCATTTTTCATTTGGATTGTTTTTTCTTGCCCCCGATGCAGACAGTGATGCCCCAGATAGCACCCCCAACTCACTCCCCACTGCGGGCAGTGCAGCCCCGGATAGTGCACCTACCCTGCAGCCTTTCTACCACTCTGGCTGTGCTGCAGTCTCTGTCATTGTCGCCACCAACCGCAACGAGTTGAGCCATGGTGCCACACCTAGCTAATTTTTGTATTTTTAGTGGAGACAGAGTTTCACTATGTTGGCCAGGTTGGTCTCGAACTCCTGACTTTGTGATCTGCCCGCTTCAGCCTCCCAAAGTGCTGGGATTACAGGCATGAGCCACCATGCCCAGCTGAGAGATTTTTATAAAAATCTTTGCTAAATATTATTCATAAAGGCTCTTTCTGGATAGTAACATTTAAGGTGAGTTTAAATTCATACTGTTCTTTGAATTTCCATAATATATGCATCATTTCTACAGAAATCTAGCAATGGCATTTTGCTACAAAGTAAAAAAACCTTGTTCAATGGGAAGAATGGGTGAAAATCAAAAGGTATTAGAAAAAGAATAAATGTAATTAGGGCTGCCCAGCAACAGAACAGAGCAGCCTGCTTTACAGAGGAGTGATCCACTGGCTTTGGAAGTACCCCGGCAGAAGAGGATGAAGGGCTGTCTACAGAGATTTCACCCCGTGCCTCCAGCCCTGAGTCCATGCATCTGATGCCATGACTGTGCTGCAGTTGGCTACCGTCCAGCAACATTTGGGAGGCACTGGTCTCATTACAGCCTTTCACTCAAAGCCAACTGGAGGAGGGGTTATTTCTGGAAATGATCCTTAGACACATCTGTTCTCTTTGCTGACATGTGGATTCTTGTTAGCCTCACAGAGGCTGCTCCCTTTAATTTGGGTATTCTATCAACCTTCCCACCTTTTGGCTCACGTGTTCCTGACCTTAATTTAGGCTAAATTCACTTCTGTTTGTATGGTTCTTCTGTAATTTCTGCAGACATTCCAGCTATAATTCCATTTTATCTTTCTAGGGCTGTCTGTTGAGGTTATCTGAGTCTCCCCATTCGTGGGATGTGTCCACAATAAACTCCACACTCCTGTGTCTGGTCATTGGAGGTATTTATCAGAGTGACACTCAGAAGCATGGTATAAAGGGGAAATATGCATTTGTCAAATGAAAAATTAAAATGAAAAAAATGTTTAAAAGGGAAAAACAGAATGAGAAGGGCAGGGGCTAGATTATAGTTTTGTCAACTGGGACAAACATTGCAGTTTTAGCCAAATATTTGCCATCTTTATAGTGGAAGATTTTGGCATGTAAGTTCTAAATTATACTTTTATTTATAAATAACTATGTAGCTTAATGAGATGGCTCCTGTTAGTATCTTAGGCCATCTATCGAAGGTTTACTGAATCCTTCCAAGGCATGTGAGTCAGTGCTCCTCAGCAAAGCAGTGACATACCTACTTTTCCCTGGTTTCCCCAACTGTGTAAAACCTTCTTAAAGAATTCCTGAACAATATAAAGTTCCCTCAGCAAGAGGGAACTTCCCAATCTCTTGGCCCAGGAGAGAATGTGGATTATAGAAAGATTGTGGGTGTGAGCGGAGTGGGAAGTTATTGAGGTAATAAGATTTTCAGGCTGGGGCGCAGTGGCTCACGCCTGTAATCCCAGCACTTTGGGAGGCCAAGGCAGGTGGATACTTGAGGTCAGGAGTTTGAGACCACCCTGGCCAACATGGTAAAACCTCGTCTCTATTAAAAATACAAAAAAGTAGCCAGGCATAGTGGCATGTGCCTGTAATCCCAGCCACTGGGGAGGCTGAGGCAGGAGAATCCCTTGAACCAGGGAGGTGGAGGTTGCAGTGAGCCAAGATTGCACCACTGTGCTCCAGCATAGGCGGCATGACCAAACTCCTTCCCCCTGCTGCCAAAAAAAAAAAAAAGAAAAAAAAATTTCTTTTAGGCAAGAAAGCAAATCATAAAAACAAGATTGGGAAACAGAAGTATGATGCTGCTATTGGTAAAGTTCGATGAAACAAAATTTTAAAACAAACAATAAAAGCTGTTGAGATTTAGAACAAGGTTTATGATAAAAGTGTAAAAAGTACATTGTTTTTCAGAATGCATAAATAACTCTTACAAATCATCAACAAAAAAGATAATTAAAACATCATCACAGGAAATGACTAGATATTTTTTCAAAGAATATAGACAAGTGGCCAGTAACCACATGAAAAGATGCCCAACGTGATTCCTGCACATTTTATGAATGACAGCTTTTAAACTAGCTAAGGAACTCTGGTGGAAATGAGCGTGCCCATTTTTGGTTGCATCAACCTGGATTTGGGCTGCTGCTTGCCTGGCCCAGCAGTGTCTCCACTTTGCAAGAGAAAGAGGAAGCTGTACTCTTGTGCCCGCAGGAAGGAAGAGTGGGGCCTCCACTGGGCTGCTGAAAGAAGACTGAATCAGACCAGATTTTTCGTCCCCTCTTGTGGGATATCTCACTACTGTTTGCCTTTGGTGTTTGGCCTTCCAAACTGCACATCTGCATTCTGACATTTTGTGCCCTTTATTGCAGAAACAAGGAGCAGATCCTTTAAATCCACTTTCCTCACCCCTTTCCCAGTACACACTACCCACTAAGGCAGTCTGATATTCGATGCAGCTGTCCCCAGAGAGGGGCTGATCTGCTCTCCTGACTTTTTATTAAGTCATGGTCAGGGCAAAAGGGATGAGAGATGGTGTAAATGTATTTTGAAAAATTTTGAAAATGCAGGATTTCAACCTGACCATTTCCCTGGGCTTAATGTGTGTCTCCCTATAGTAATCCCATGCCAATTTGGCTGAAAGGTGACTTAAGGACTTTGGACTTATCTCTGTTTAAGTTGTATGTAAATGTTCTCTGAAATGGCATCTGCTTCTCTTGAACCCTATCTTTATGGACAAAAGTTCTTGGTTAGTGTCGAGGATGACTGGAAGTTAAAATTTATCAAAGCTTATGTACACATACGGTATATGGTGCCAATTGCAGTAGGAAGAAATGTAAAAAAAAAAGTAAAGGTGCAGTAGTAAATAACTGCCTAAAATTAGCTCTAGTATATAACGTGCTACTGGAATAATTTTGTAGCCACTTGCTGTTGCTATTGCAGCGAGCTCAAGTGTTATATATCACTTAAAGTGCCGTGTGATGCTAATCCCCAGATGAACAATTTGTCTCTCCAGAAAACTGCATTTTGCAGTAAAAAGTGATCTCTCATGGTTCTCATGTATTGTTCATTGTTACTAGAACAATAATATGAACTTGACACCATGGAAGCCATACAAAGGGCTACTAGTGATGCTGGAATACTACAAATATATTCTCTTTCTTATGACTTTCTTAATAACATTTCTTTTCTCTAGCTTACTTTAACAGTCTAGAATACATAGAACATAAACATATGTGTTAACTGACTGTTTATGTTATAGGTAAGGTTTCTGGTCAACAGTCGGCTATCAGTAGTTACATTTTTGTGAAGTCAAAAATTATATGTGGATTATCAACTGTGGAGAGGTGTCAGTGTCCCTAGTCCCTGCATTCAGGATCAGCTGTACTAAAAGGAACAAGTAGAATAAACACTGTGAAACTGCATTAGAATTGAAAGTATTGGTGAGAACCCATGGTTTTCAACATGTTTTAATAAAGAAACATAAATGAATGTACGCATGCATGTGTGCGTATTTATGTAGACACAGGTATTGCCCTGCTCTGTTCACTGAGGAAGCCTGTGAGCAGTGAAAACCCCAGCAGCCATACACTCACCTATCACAATGAGCACCCAAGACCTTGGTTTTTACATCTTATTCTCTCCTCAAAAGAACCAGGTTTTCTAAGAAAAATGGCTGGTTCCAGGCCTGAAGCACAGAAAATGTAAGCTTGGAGCATCTCATTGTACCAGAAAGTAAAGTGCTCAAGGAGTAATGGGGACAGGCCACAAAGATATGACGCCAGCTTGAAATGGCTGCCATTGGCCAAATCTGGGAGCACCTGAGCACCACAATCACAAGACTTCTCTTTTCCTATTTGTTTGTTGGTTTTGTTTTAATAATTTATCTGTGCAAACAAATGAAGAATATGAGAATCATCATCTGGAAATCATCATAATAATTATTTCAAGTAAGAATAATCAGTGAAATGCTACTCTAGTGGGTGAAATTCTGAGGAGTAGCCAGATACTTACAGAGCTTCAAAGTATCTTCACATGGATAGTAGGACATAAAAAGGGTAAATAAGAACTTTACCATGGACAAACCTGGTAGATTCTCCTTAACTAAATAATCCAAGTCAACACTGGCCAGTAATGGAACCAAGTGAAAGCTTATGCCTCCAGACATGCTGCAGTGGGAAGAACTCAGCCTCACTTGTGCAATATTCCTGCCTCAACGGCATAACCTAAATCTAAGTATGAGGAAATATCATATGAACCCAAATTGAGAGAAAATCTACAAAATAACTGGCCTACACTTTTGAAAAACATAAATGCCATGAAAATCAAAGACAGACTAAGGAACTGTCTCAGATTAAAAAAGACTAAAGAAACAGGACAATTGAACACAACACACCATGGAATGTGAAAATTCACCCGCTTGGATTTTCTTTGAGTACAAAAGATTTTATGGAGACAACTGGCATCTCCGAATAAGGTCCGTAGATGAGTAGATATTAATATTAGCCAAATTTGACCAGGCACGGTGGCTCACACCTGTAATCCCAGCACTTTGGGATGCCAAGGCGGGTGGATCATGAGGTCAGGAGATCGAGACCATCCTGGCTAACACGGTGAAACCCTGTGTCTATTAAAAATACAAAAAATTAGCCGGGTGTGGTAGCAGGCGCCTGTAGTCCCAGCTACTCGAGAGGCTGAGGCAGGATAATGGTGTGAACCTGGGAGGTGGAGCTTGCAGTGAGCCGAGACCGCGCCACTGCACTCCAGCCTGGGAGACAGCGAGACTCCTTCTCAAAAATAAAGAATACAAATTTTTAATTTCCTGACATGTTAACCATACTACAGTTGTTTAAGACAATCACGGTAGCTCACGCCTGTAATCCCAGCACTTTGGGAGGCCAAGGCTGGCGGATCACGAGGTCAGGAGATCGAGACCATCCTGGCTAACACGTGAAACCCTGTCTCTACTAAAAATACAAAAAATTAGCTGGGCGTGGTGGTGGGCGTCTGTAGTCCCAGCTACTCAGGAGGCTGAGGCAGGAGAATGACATGAACCCGGGAGGCGGAGGTTGCAGTGAGCTGAGATCGTGCCACTGCACTCCGGCCTGGGTGACAGAGCAAGACTCTGCCTCAGGAAAAAAAAAAAAAAAAATTCCTTGTTTTTGGGGAATACACACTAAAATATTAGGAGTAAAGAGGAGCTGGATCCCCAACTTATGAACAGTTCAGAAAAAAGTCTATGTTATATACCTATATTTATATTTATCTAGAAAGAGAAAAGGAGAAAGAATAAAGCAAATATATGTAGTCAAATGTTAACATTTGGGAAACTGTATCCAAGAATTCTTTGTACTACTCTGATAATTTTTCTGTAAGCCTGGAATTATAAATTAAAACATACATAAAAAGAAATATCAATTTAAAAAAATATTAAGAAATTATAACCTTTGAAATAAAACACGAATCCATATTGATACAAATAAACAAATTGAAAGTTCAAAGAGGAACAAATATATTTACAAAGTCTCAAATTTCCTCCCCACAAAATACTAATTACAAGGTGAAAACGTAACATAACAGGAGAAACCCAGAAAATACCACTATTGGTGATCAAGGTTGACATCACCAGTAATATGACAAATCAAAATTTTAGGTCACATGATAGGATGCAATGAGATCACAAGATACTCATCAAAAACATACGATCTAAGTCTAATCATAAAGAAACATCAGAGAAACCCAACTGAGGAAGCTTCTACATTACTGGACTTTATTCTTCAAAAGATTCAAGGTCACGAAGGCTAAAAAAAAAGACTGAAGATCTGTTCTAAAGAGCCTAAGAGACATGACAACTAAATGCAATCCATGGTTCCGAATGGGATTCTTTTGCTATAAAGGACATTACAGACAAGTAATACAACTTGAAAAGAATCTGAGGATAACATGACAGAATGTATTCATGTTATCTTTCTGATTATGAAAGTTGGATTGTAGTTATATAGAATGTCCTGACTTGTAGAAATACTCACTAAAGTAATCGGGTGATGGGGTAATGTCAGCAATTTATTCTCAAGTGACTGCAAGGGAAAAAATTCTTTGTATGAAAACTTGGAACTTTTCTCTAATTGTTTTGTTTGTTTGTTTTGAGATGGAGTTTCACTCTTATTGTCCAGATTGGAGTGCAATTGTCCAGGCTGGAGTGTAATCTCAGCTCACTGCAACCTCTGTCTGCTGGCTTCCAGCAATTCTTCTGCCTCAGCCTCCCAAGTAGCTGGAATTATGGGCATAAGCCACCGTCCCCAGCTAATTTTTTGTATTTAGTAGAGATGGGGTTTCACCATGTTGGTCATGCTGGTCTCAAACTCCTGACCTCAGGTGATCTACCCCCCTCAGCCTCCCAAAGTGTTGGGATTACAGGCGTGAGCCACCACGCCCGGAACTTTTCTTAAAGACTGTTTCCAAAAAGTTAATCAAAAATAAACAAACAGAAATGGTGAACAGCCTTAGGCAAACCTTATTTTTCCATTCAATGTTCTATATAATTCAGTGTTGAAAATTAAAATTATATAAGTTTGATAGCATGGTAATAATTGTAACACATCTAATATTGACAATGGCCATGATACCAGTGTATCAAAATGATGTCTGTCTATATCTAAATCGAAATCCCTATATATAGTGGTAAAAATTATAAAGTACAAGTAAGTCATCAATTCACTAAAGTATGAATGACAACTTTGTTGTTCAGTTGTTTAAACAGCTGAAATTTGGGCAGTTTGATTATGTAAAACTGAAAAATTTTGGTTTTTATTTGCAAGATTCACTTAAAAGTTAAAGAGGCCAAGAAACATCATTTAAAACACTGTATCAGTTGTCATCAGATATACAAGATACAAAAATATTTTCATTTAATAAACATCTTTGCATGTCACACATTTAATGGGAAACAAAATATCATGTTAACAGCCTAGTAATACAATTTTATTAACTTTCAGAATTTTTTTTGTCAGCACATATTCTTTCTGTTTTGTTTTTGAGATGGAGTCACTCTGTCACTCAGGCTGGAGTACAGTGGCGTGATCTTGGCTCACTGAAACCTCTGCCTCCCAGGTTCAAGCAATTCTCCCACCTCAGCCTCCCGAGTTGCTGAGACTACAGGCATGCGCCACCACACCTGGCTAATTTTTGTATTTTCAGTAGAGATGGGGTTTCACCGTATTGACCAGGCTAGTCTTGAACTCCTGACCTCAAATGATCCGCCCGCCTCAACCTCCTGAAGTGCTAAGAATACAGGCATGAGCCACTGCACCCAGCCAGCACATATTCTTGTTTTGCTTTTAAAACTAATTATTAAATTAGATTTTACTCATTAGTAGATTGTAATGCAGAAGCTGTAGAGCAGCAGTCCCCAGCCTTTTTGGCACCAGGCACCAGTTATGTGGAAGACAATTTTTCCACAGATGGGGGTTTGGAGGATGGTTTCAGGATGATGATTCAAGCATATGACATCTATTGTGTACTTTATTTCTATTATTACTACATTGTAATACATAATGAAATAATTACACGACTTATCATAATGTAGAATCAATGGGAATCCTGAGATTGTTTTTCTGCAACTAGATGGTCCCATCTTGAAGAGACAGGAGATGATGACATACCATCAGGCATGAGAGTCTCATAAGGAGCATGTGACCTAGATCCCTTGAATATGCAATTCACAATAGGGTTTTCACCCCTATGAGAATCTAATGCCTTTGCTGATCTGACAGGAGGCAGAACTCAGGTGGTAATGTGAGCAATGGGGAGTGGCTGGAAATACAGATGAAGCCTCACTCGCTTGCCTGCCACTCACCTCCTGCCATGCAGCCTGGTTCCTAACAGGTCATAGACCTGTCTGTCTATGACCATGTCCATGGCCTGGGGATTGGGGACCCCTGCTATAGAGGATCCAGATTTAAATTCAAAAGTTAGAATGAAAAAGAAAGAATTATATTCTTTATCTAAATGATTTCACAGTTAACTAAGAGAAAGTACAAGCTGAAAAGTTTATCAGTGTTAATACAAATGAAAAATAAGTACAATATGCAATTACTATTAAGTATAATTTGCCCATAGTTGCACACAGAATTCATTATCATGGCGGTGAAGTATCAGAGCTTCTGCATTTCTCACTCTTCATTCATGTATTCAGCAACCATATGCTAAGGTACTAGGACAAGCACTGGAATTACAAGATAAAGATGATACGGTCCACCCCTCAACAACTGTATGCTATAATCTGAAAAAACAAACAGGCAATTCCCATACAGTCATACATACAATGACAGGCGTAAGACAGCACTTATTGGAAGACACAGAAGGGATACTAGCCCAGGTTTGTGTCAATATTGTAGGCTTTTTGGTGGAGGCAATTCAGAGGTTAATATCTGAAGGAGAAGGAAAACACATGGAGAATAGAGGGAAGAAGTAAATGCAAAGAGCTGGAGGTGAGGACGATCACTGTGGAGCTCCATGTAGTCTAGTTTGGCTGGATGCTAGAACAAAGGGGCAGAGTGTGGTAAGTGGTGAAAGATAAGGCTGAATAACTTGACAAGAACCACACTGATGTGGGAGTTTTGATTCCATGCTAAGGAATTTTCAACTTTTCGCAGGGGCAAAAGTAAATGAATGACAAAGTCAATGACTAGAGATTTAAAATGTCACTGGTCAAGTGACTGCTTGAGACCTATGATTGCTTAACTAATTATTATCAATGAGTGTGGGGTCTGTTAACCTTAAATCATTACCATAACCTTGAGAAGTTGATGATGCCTTTGTTTTCTGAGAACAGTTTCAGTGTGCAGGCTGACAGTTCTATAGGGGTGGCAGAAGAGAAGTGTAGGGCCAGAAAAAAAGGGATACACAGACTTCTCGAGATTTTTTTAAAGCTATGGAATATGATGAATTAACAAAGCATAAGTATATTCTTCACTGTGAATGTTTATGTTTTCACATCTTTCACTAGATGTGTGTAAGAAAAAATATTTAATGTAGTATTTATTAACCAAGCAATTGAGAGGAATACTGTTCAATACTTAGAGTTTATTTCAGAAATCAATGATTTGAACTTAATTCATAAATTCTGGCAACATACCTTCATCTACTTCCTGAACACCGGCAGCATCTGAAATAAATCAAATATTACTTATAATGTTTCAGTAAAACAAGGGACATTATCATGTAAACCCACTGTAAGTCACGGAGCATCTGTCCTGTAGATTGGTCATCCCTAATCTAAAAATCTGAAATCCTGCTCTACAATCTGAAACTCTCTGAGCACGGACATGACGCCACAACTGCAGCGTTCCACACCTGACCTCATGTGACAGGCTGCGGTGAAAACGGTAAAAACTTTGTTACCTGCAAAAAATTACTGTAGAACATCGTAGAGAATTACCTTCAGGCTATGTGCATAACGTATATATGAAACATAAATGAATTTCATGTTTAGACTCAGGTACCATCCCCAAGATATTTCATTAGGTGTACACAAATATTCCAAAATCTGAAAAAAATCTACTTTTGGTCCCAAGCATTTTGGACAAGGGATATTTAACCCGTCCTACTGCAAAAATAAAATTCCTTTTCAGTATGACAGAAATGAAGAGATTGGCTTACCAAACTTGGACGCTGCAGGATTTTCTCAAGCCACTCAATTTGGTCATCCTGTTTTTTAATAGTTTTTCTTATGGCATTTTCTACTTCAAGCCTGAAATGTGCATTTTAAAATAATTACTCTCACACATAATTTTTTAAAATCATGTAAATTCTAAACAAACTTCTGAAGATATAATTACACAAATTCTTAGCAATCGTAAAAGTAGGTAATTGGGCAACTGTCATTTTTCTACCTGTGTTATGTTGATAATATGCAACATTTAGGAATAATGTAGAAAAATGATGTATTTCAACATAGCTTACAAATGAAACTTTTCCTTGACTTCACAAAGACATACTTATTAACATAACTGATACAATTCTCATACTACAGTGCTCTTTTGCTACATAAATACTCAAGTTATTTTGTATGCTGCTTCACATTGTATTTTTGTGCGTGGCCTTCTGTGTCCTTAGTACATCTTATAGTCGCTGTAAGTTGATCCTGTATTTCTTGAAACTAAAAGAATTTTTAAAAAATTTACATATTTGGAAATGACCTAAATGTCCATCAGTAGATGAATGAACCAACAAAATATAATATATATAAAATATTTTTAGACTATCACAATCTTTTTTATTTAAAAAAGATCATAATCTAGGAGAAATCATCCCATTACCTGTTTTTTTGTAATTAATTTTAGTGGGACACTGCTGTACCCCTTCAACCTGCATACTGTTTACGGCTACTTTTGTGCTATAACTGCAGGGCTGAGTTATTGCAACAAGGATCTTATGGCTCACAAAGCCTTGAATAATACTATCTGGCCCTTTACAGAAAAGTTCACTGGCCCCTGCTCTAGCACTAAAACACAACAGTCTTCTTGATTTTGAATTACATTTTATCAGATAAATACTCAAAGTTACAAACTGGTAAAATGAGGAAAGAGAAAGGATTACCTCATGCTAAGCATTTATATTTTTGAATTCCAAACGCTACCACATCAACTATAATTTTATTTTTTTATGTATGCATTTAGTTTTATTGTAGCAGAGCAACTTACACAGTTTGAATATTTAAAACTAAACATCATCTTTTCTTTCTAGGGAAACAACAAGAAAATTTAAAAATAAGCAGGAACAAAATTAAAATCGACAGTCAGTGCCAAATAAGATCCCACAGGATCTTACTGACTCTCCCATTGAGTAGTAGGACTCAAGTCATCATCAGGAGAGAAGTAATTTAAAAGCGTCATCGTAAACTGCAGGATGTCCATTAAACATGCCAAAGGAGACCAGGCACGGTGGCTCATGCCTGTAATTCCAGCACTTTGGGAGGTCAAGGTGGGCGGAACACAAGGTCAGGAGTTCGAGACCAGCCTGACCAACATGGAGAAACCCCATCTCTACTAAAAAATATACAAAAAAATTAGCCAGGCATGGTGGCAGGTGCCTGTAATGCCAGCTACTTGGGAAGGCTAAGGCAGGAGAATCGCTTGAACCCAGGAACCTAAGGTTGTGGTGAACTGCGATCGCACCATTGCACTCCAGCCTGGGCAACAGGAGCAAAACTCCATCTCAAAAAAAAAAAAAAAAAATGCCAAAGGAGAAGCCCTGTTGTCTAAATGCCTACTTAACCAACCCAAACATCTCAAACCCATCCTTTGCTGACCTTCTATAACCCCCTTTTTTGTTTGTTTTTTTTTATAAACAAGAGAAAATAGACACATGTTGGCAAATGCTAACTGTCCGTATTCATATAGAGACAGAGTGTGCTCTCTGAGCCCAGTACCAAGACAGAGTGAGGACTTTCATGGAAATCAAAATCGATTCAGTAGAATGGCCTTTCTGAACAAGTTAACCTGAAATCTATGAAATAAGTATACACAGGTTCTTTATTCATTCAGAAAAGTAGAGATTAAAAATAAGATAATTTTCTGAAACATTCCATTAGACATTATCCTCTGAATTAATCTGGCTTGCCTCACTATGCCAATAGAGAAATCACTAAAAATAGATGAACAGGAAAAAAAAAAAAAACTCTCTCTGAACTTCTGTGAGAAATGATGCATAATTCTCAACTTTCCTAAGGCTATTTAAGAAAAAAAAATATGTATAAAAAATGGCAGAATGAAAGCCAGAGATTAAGACACAGGTGCATTAAAAAGCTAATAAAATTTTAATAAAATTAATAATAATGAAAATATAGAAGAAAGCCATCCACTAAAATTAGTACCCCCAAACACTTTATATTAACCACCTACAGATTAACTGTTGTTGGTATGCAAAGTTTCATACATACTCGACTTCTCATCTGGCCTAATTTCTTCCTTGAATCCTGCATCTCACTTTATAATGGATGCAGTGACGCAATGAAGCATCCAGCAAAGATTTTGATGTCGATTCTTTGTTCGGGACATCACCCAGTTTTTGTTGAGTTGTCTCACAACTACTTGATGTTATTTTTGTTACTGATTTTACAAATCACCTTATTATGAAACCATTAGTAATATTTAACTCTGAAGTATTCACTTTGAAAAATATCACCACACAGAACGATTCACCTTCTTTTCCTCATGTGTGCTTATTCTGGCATATACCCAGTCTGTGTGTGTGTGTATGTGTATATGCATATATACATATACATAACCTCTGTCAGATGGAAAGATTGCAAAAATTTTCTCCCACTCTGTCAGTTGCCTGTTTACTCTGATCATAGTATGGGAAGTTCTGGCCAGTGCAATCAGGCAAGAGAAAGAAATAAAAGGTATTCAAACAGGAAGAGAGGAAGTCAAATTGTCTCTGTTTGCAGATGACATGATTGTATATTTAGAAAACCACATCATCTCAGCCCCAAGTCTCCTCAAGCTGATAAGCAACTTCAGCAAAGTCTCAGGATACAAAATTAATGTGCAGAAATCACAAGCATTTCTATACACCAGTAATAGGCTAACAGAGAGCCAAATCATGAGCGAACTCCCATTCACAATTACTACAAAGAGAATATATGTATATTTAAATACACATATAAATATATATATTTATACACACACACACTCTGTGTATATATACACACACACACGTTTATATATACACAGTGGCTTGTTCCTATAATCTCATATATACACATATATATGCATATATGTGTATGTGTGTGTGTGTGTGTGTATGTGTGTGTGTGTGTGTATTTACAGTGGTTTGTTCCTATAATCTCAGCTACTCAGAAGGCTGAGGCAGAATTATCACTTGAGAAGCCCAGGAGTTTGAGACTCCAGTCTGGGCAACATAACAAGACTCTTATGTTTATTTAAGAAAACAAATCATGCAGCTGGGCACGGTGGCTCATGCCTGTAATCCCAGTGCTTTGGGAGGCCGAGGCAGGTGGATCACTTGAGCTCAGGAGTTCGAGACCAGCCTGGCCAACCTGGTGAAACCCCGTCTCTATAAAAATACAAAAACAATTAGCTAAGTGAGGTGGCACATGTGTGTAATCCCAGCTACTCAGGAGGCTGAGACAGGAGAATCACTTGAACCCAGGAGGCGGAGGTTGCAGTGAGCTGAGATCATGCCATTGCACTCCAGCCTGGGTGACAGAATGAGACTTCATCTCAAAACAAAAACAAAAACAAAAACAAAAACCATGCATACTTCTGTACATGCTTTAGACCTTGTAGGAAAAAAAGTATAAGACTTTGATGCTTTATTACAGAGACTCTCATAATTTGTTACAAAGCAGTTCTTTAGAAAAAATACTTGGAGGCTATACTAAAGTTATTAATTATACTATTTGTAGGCAACTAATGAATTAAGAAATCTTATTTCCCCTCTTATGTGTTTCACATATACTTATCAAACACAAAGAAGAATAGATTTTATCAAAATTTGATACCTTACAAGTGAACCTCAGTATAAAATAGTCACAATCCTAACAGAATTATATTAGACTGACAGAAAATGGCATTATTAGCAGAATCAATATAATGAGCAGACAGTGTCAAAGAACATGATTTCTGGACAAATGAACCAGGAGCAGCTGGAACAGAGTATACAGTAGTCCCCCTTATCTGCTGTATGTGTAGAAAACACATATTCAACATGATGTTCCTCTTCTCTCACACCACCACAACAACAATCATCAACACAGAAGACTTCTGTGACCAAATGTGTATATTTCTCCAGCAACAAGCAAACAATCAATTCCGTGGCAGACACCAAATGGGTGCCCTCTAATTCTGACATTATCTACTTGGGGATTGTGTCAGATCCCACAGGTTGAGGGCTCAGTACCACAAGGCTATTCCCCCACAGCAGTCACAAGTCTGGGCCTCCAGAACTTCCAATCAACTTCCAGGTGGACTTCAAGTTGGGTTTCCCAGGACCCCCTCTTTGGTTTGATTAATTTACTAGAGTGGCTCAGAGAACTCATGGAAACACATTTACCAGTTTCTTATAAAGAATATTCAAGGATACAGATAGATGCATAGTGCAAGATATGGTGAGAAAGTAACATGCATCCATGTCCTCCCAGGGCACTCACCCTCTGGGAACATCCAGGTATTCTCCATACACCTCCATGTATTGGAGAGTTTTCAGGTAGCTGAATACAGCTATCCCGATGCTCTCCAAATCCAATCCTTTTGGGATTTTATGAAAGCTTCATTACATAGACATGACTGATTAATTGAACATTCAGCCCCTCTCACATCCCAGGAGGTGAGGGGTGGGGCTTGAAGTCCCAACCCTCTATTCACACCCTGATCTCTCTGATGATGGGCCCCACCCTGAAGCCATCTGGAAGCTGCCTGCCATGAGTCAATCATTAGCATACCAATGGCATCATGTCGGAAATTCTGAGGATTTTAGGAGTCGTATGACAGAAAATGGGGTTGAAGACCAAATATACATTTCATAATATGACATTGGTGGTTTTACTGACTGCAGATTCAGTTACCCATGGTCAACCATGGTCCAAAAATAAAACTCCAGATGTATATACATCATAAGTTTTAAATTGCATAAGATTCTGAGTAGTATGATAAAATTTGAGCCACTACATCCCCGTCTGCCCAAGATGTGAATCATCCTTTGTCAAGTGCATACACATTATATATGATTTCTGCTCATTAGTCACTGACATAAGCTGTTCCTAACATCCAACCAACAATATCAGCATGGCTCACTGATCCAAGATCACGTGAAGCAGATGATTTTCTTTCTGACATACAGTCAAATAGAAGGTCAATAGGAGCCTAAGACTACATGGCAATGTCTACTACATTCGCCTCACTTATCACATAGCCATTTTATCATCTCACATCAGTGCAGAAAGTAGGGTGACTATAGTACATGATACTTTGTGAGATCATATTCACATAACTTTTATTACAGTATATTGTTACAATTGACCTACTTTACCATTAGCTATTATTAATCTCTTATTGTGCCTAATTTATGCATTACGTTTTATTATAGATATATATGTATTTTTAAAAATTAGTGTACACACAGAGTTCAGCACCATTCATGTTTTCATTCATTCACTAAGGGTCTTGAAATGTATCCCCCATGTGTAAGAGGAAATTACTGTACTTATTGTGTTGAAACACAACGGTTTCTCCACCTCTTCAGTTTAAACTGTTTAGGATAAAGGACTCTAATTCAAAAAATCTAGGTCTATGAAAACTGTACTCTATTCTATGGCAAAACACAGGATACAGACCAGGGTCAAAGATCCCTGCAAAGACTTTCCAGCTGCCAGTGCAGAAGAGCCTAAGAGAGGTCAGTGTCCTTACTCTCACTAATCCTCTCCTAGGGAAGATTCTGGTGAGTTTGCTTAGTTCTAGCTATTTATTCACCCTATGTAGGGCACAAACAATGCTTAAATTCAGCTATCATTTTTCCTCCTTCAAAAAAACACACACAGAGAAAATATCATTCCCTTAAAAGCTTATCCAATCTGAGTCTTGTCTCCTCGTCAGAGAGAAGCTTATAAAGAAACACTGGGTAGGTATGGCAAGTTGCCAGGGAGTACTTTCTAATATATAAAATATACATAAAGGAACCATAAACTCACTGGAGCCACCAAGATGTGCCAACAGTTGTCCCACTACCTAGTGGGAAAAACAACAACAAATCTACGTCACTTTACCTAAACAAAAAGAGTAGGACTCTCTTGGCATTTTTCATGATGGAGAATCTAGTTTTAAGTGAGCCATGTTATAATAATACATACTGTTTTCAAAATGATCTCAAAGAAAGAAGGTCAATAAGAAACATATTTGTTTGTCTATAGTATTCACTAGCTGGTCTTATTTCCAATTGCAAGGTAAATAG
>NC_045448.1:94781440-94798660 GCF_002776525.5 Piliocolobus tephrosceles | reverse complement strand
ATTTCGAGGATATCAACAGCTGATTCTAAAGTCTATAAGGAGAGGCAAAAGACTCACAATAGCCCATACAAAATTTAAGGGGAAGAACAAAGTTGGAGGACAGCCACTACTGGCTTCATGACTTACTACAAATCTATGGTAATTAAAATAGTATAGTGGTGGTGAAAGAACAGACAAATGGATCAATGAAACAGCATAGAAAGTCCAGAAATGGACTCACATAAATAGAGTCAAGTGGTCATTGACAAAGGAGCAAAACAATAAAATGGAGAAAAGATAGTGTTTTCTACCAATGATGCTGTGATAACTGGACATCAACATACAAACCCCACCCCCCACATAAATCTAGACATAGACCTTACACCCTTCACAAAAAGTAACTCAAAATGGATCACAGGCCTAAATGTAAAATGTGAAACCATAAAATTCCTAGGAGATCTAGAAGAAAGTCCTTAGGACTTTGCATTTGGTGATGACTTTTTAGATATAACACCAAAGGCATGATCTATGAAAGAAAGAATTGGTAAATTGAATTTTATTAAAAGGGAAACTTTCTGCTCTGTGAAAAACAATGTCAAAAGGATGAAAAGACAAGCTGTGCATTGGGAGAAAATATTTGCAACAGACACATAGACACGTCTAATATAAGACTGTTATTCAAAATATACAAAGAACATTTCAAACTCAACAATAAGAAAACAAACAACATCATCAAAAATGGGCCAAAGACCTTAACAGACACTCATCAAAGAATATATATAGCGGGCAAATGAGCATATTAAAAATGCTCAACATCATATGTCAGTAGGGCAACACACATTAAAACAACAATGAGACACCACTACAAGTCTGTTAGAATAATCCAGAACACTGACAACACTAAATGCTGACAACAAGAAGTCTTATTCATTGCTGGTAAGAATGCAAAATGGTATAGCTGCTTTGGAAGACAGTTTGGTGATTTCTTACCATATGGTCCGGTAATCATTTTCCTTGGTGTTTACCCAAAGGAATGGAAAACTTATGTGCACACAGAAACCTGCACATGAATATTTATAGCAATTCTAGTCATAATTTCCAAAACTTAGAAGTATCCAAGATGTCCATCAGTAGTTGAGTGGATAAATTAACAGTGGTGCCTCCAGGCAATGGAATATTATTTAGTGCTAAAAAGAAATGAGGAATAAAGCCATGAAAAAAACATGGAGACTTAAAGGTATTTACTAAGTGAAAGAAGACAACCCAAAAGTCTAGTTGAAATACTGCATTATTTCAACTGTATGACATCCTGGAAAAGGCAAAACTATGGAGACAGTAGAAAGATCAGTGGCTGTCAGGGGTTGGGGGAGGCATGGCACAGAGGATTTTTAGGGCAGTGAAGCTACTCTGTATGATGCTATAATAGTAGATACATGTCATTATAAATTTATGCAGACCCACAGAATGTACAATTCCAAGAATGAACCCTAATGTAAGCTATGAATTTGGGTGATAATGATGGGTAATGTACGTTCATCACCCATAACAAATATACCACTCTGGTGGGGGATTTTGATAGTGAGGGAGGCTATGCGCATGTGGAGGCAGGAACTATATGGGAAATCTCTGTACCTTTTAATCAATTTTGCAGTGAGCCTAAAACTGCTCTAAAAAAGTCTATTAAAAACCCATAATAAGTAATCTAGTCTACTATATTTTTACTCATTCTGAAGTTATTTCTTTTCTGAAAGTTCTAACCTTCTTCTCCTATCATTTCCTGTCTGTTTAGAGAACTACCTTTAGCCATTCTTTAAGTCAGCTTGCTAGCAAACATTCTCTTACATTTTTTTGGCCTGATAAGATGTTTATTATTCCTCTTCTTCATTCTTGGAGGATATCTTCACTGAATATAAGATTTGCCATTGACAGTTATTTTGTCTCTGTACTTGAAAAACGTTGAGCCACTTGTTTCTGGCCTCTATAGTTTCCAATGAGAAATCTGCTATCATTCCAATGGTTTTCCCCTATAAGTAACCCATCATTTCTCTCTAGCTGCCTTCAAGATTTTTTCCTTGGCCTTAGTTTTCAGAAATTTAATTATTGTGTTTTTTGACATGGGCTTCTTTGGATTTAGCTAATTATTTGCTCAGCTTACTGAACCTGTAGGTTTATTATATCTTTTACCAAGTAGGGGAAGTTTTTAGCTATTATGTCTTATACTACTTTTTTGGTCCAGTTTCTGTCTTTTTTTTGCTTTTCGAAACTGAAGATATGCATGTTGGCTCTGTTGCTATTGTCCCAAATGTTCCTGAGAAATATTTGTCTTATTTTTCAGTCTATATTTTCTTCGTTGTTTGGATTGGATAAATTCTATTGATTTGTGTTCTAGTCTAAAATAAAACATCTGAGATCAGGTTGCCTTTAAATAACAGAAATTTATTTTTCATATTCTGGAGACTGGGAAGTCCAAGATCAAGGCGCCAGAAGATTTGGTGTCTGGTGAGGGTCTTGCTTTCTGGTTCATAGATGGTGCCTTCCCACTATGTCCTAACATAGTGAAAGGAGCAAGGCAGCTCTCTGGGACCTCTTTTGTAAGGGCATAAACCTCACTCATGAGGGTGAACTGCTCATGACCTAATCATCTCCAAGAGCCCCTACTTTCTAATATAATCACCTTGGTGATTAGGATTCAACATATAAATTTTTGAGGACATACAAACATTTAGACCATAGCAATCTGTCATCAAGTTCACTGATTCTATTCTGTCATCTATGCTGCATTCTTGAGTTCATCTAGTGAGATTTAAAAAATTTTGGTTATCATATTTTTCAGTTCTATGATTTCCATTTTATTCTTTTCTATAACTTGTGCTTCTTTGATACAATTTTCTGTTTTTGTTCCATTTATTTCAAGAGAAATTATAATTGCTTATTGAAGCATGGTTATGATTCACTTTAAAATCCTCATCAGATAATTCCAATGTCTGATTAATCTTGGTGTTGGTATCTGTTGATTTCATCATCATTCATGTTGTGATGTTCCTCGTTGCTGTGATGGTTCTTAGTAAATTCTTTGTATGTGTTCTGATGGTTCTTGGTATGATGAGCAATTTTTTATCATGTCCTAGACATTTTGGATATTTTATTATGTGGCTCAAGATTGATTGAATATTTTTAGCATGGAGTCCCTTGTTGAGGTATATTCGGATGTCCATGTGGCCATGTATATTCAGCTTCCTGTTGAGCTGACTTACAGTTGTTGAAAAGGTATGGAGTAGAAATTCAGCTCCCCTCTTTGGCCCTGCCAACACCTACTCAGCTGATGTAGGGCATTGAATCTCACAGCCTCAGTTGCCTTCAAATGGGAATATGAGATCATCCCCTCCCCACTGGGCTGAGCTGCCATCAGGAAGGGGGAAGTTGAAAGCTGACCCACATCACTTTGTTGTCACCGGTTTGGGATGGAAGCTCAGTTCTCTTCAGGGCGCTAATGACACCAGGGAAGGAGAGGGGTGAATTAAGTGCCAACTGACCCTATCTCCTACCACATCCTTTTTCCTTGTTAATACCAAGTAGGGGTGAAGTCTCAGCTTCCCATTGGGTCCTGCTGATGGGGTGTTGGTATGAAGCAGGGTGTGACTAGACTTAACTCGCATATTCTTGCCAGGCTTTGTTGTTGCTGGGTATAGATGGCCACTACTGGACTCCACTAATGCTACCCTGGCACCACCTGCTTTTGCTGTGGCCCACCAAGGTGTACGCCAGGTTAGGAATTCAGACACTCCAGCTGCTCTGCAAGACAAGAGGTGGAAGAGGTGGAAGATTAACACCCCTCAGCCTTGCAGCGAGGAATGGGAGTGCCCCCTCCTGCTTTTGCAGGGCTACGGGGTAGAGAGGAAGAGCAGCGCCCCCACTGAAACTGCAGGAGAGGAAGAGCAACGTCCCCACTGAAACTGCAGGAAACGAAAAGCAACGTCCCACTGAAACTGCAGGAGAGGAAGAGCAGCGTCCCCACTGAAACTGCAGGAGAGGAAGAGCAACCTCCCCCTGAAACTGCAGGAGAGGGAGATGGGTGTGTTTTGCTCTGGTGTTTTTCTACTGTAGGGTGGGTATCTCCAAGAAGGTTTTCTGTGTTAGGCCATCCTTTTCAAATCCTCTGGCTCTGAAATGTAGCCTGAGTGAGGTCTTCCAGGCTCAGGCTGTGTGTTGCATGGAAACATGCTAGGTGGCCAAAGAGGAACCTCTCCTTCTGTGTCAGTTTAGGTTCATTGAGAAGTGATCACCAAGATGAGGCTAGATGTGCAAGAGATTTAATTGGAGAAAACACCTGTGAAGGTTAAGTGAGAGGGAGCTGGATTGGTGGGGAGAACCACCACAGCAAAGGCAGTCAGGTCTGGCCCCCTTGAAAAGAGAGGGGCAGGAAATGGTTGATCTGCAAAAGCCACAGACCACAGTGAAGTGATGGCAAATGTCTGCAGGCAAGTGGGGGTCCCAGAGCAGGTCACCTCTTGGGCAGGCATGGCCTGACTCTAGAACCTTGTGAGGTTCAACCATCAGCTGGTAGCAGCCAAGAGATGAGCAGCCTCACGGTGAATGTAATTACCATCACTCCGTTAATTCGAAGGTGTGGCGGCTGGAGGCAGGTATTCTCGAAGGCAACCCTGAGTGGCAATCCTTATGGCCACTACAGTCCACCTCTTGTAACATGCATGACACTCCCTCTCCCCTATCTCCCAAATGCTGCTTTTAAGTCATCTCAGACAATTTTCAAAGCCCTGTAGAGCAGGAGGTGCTGCAGTCTTGTTTTAAGATGGTCTTGGCCAGGCGCAGTGGCTCACGCCTGTAATCATAGCACTTTGGGAGGCCGAGGCGGGTGGATCACAAGGTCAGGAGTTCAAGGCCAGCCTGGCCAATATGGTGAAACCCTGTCTCTGCTAAAAATACACACACACACACACACACACACACAGATTAGCTGGGTGTGGTGGTGGGCATCTGCAGTGCTAGCTGCTCAGGAGGCTGAGGCAGGAGAATCGCTTGAACCCGGGAGGCGGAGGTTGCAGTGAGCCGAGATCGCACCACTGCACTCCAGCCTAGGCAACAGAGTGAGACTCCATCTCAAATAATAATAATAATAATAAGACGGTCTTGTCTGGAAATCCTGTCAGACATCCCTCCCCGTGTCTGACTGTATTGAACACCCAGTCTGTGTAACACACACACACTGTGCACAGTATCAAACAAGTGTTACGATGGACACAGCTTTCTATCTGAGCCCGGGGTCAAAGCATCCACAGCCTCCTCTCAGTCACCAATTATTGGCTGTCTTGTTTTGTATCTGTTCTTCACAGGTATGGTTTAAGCTTGGATGAAATGAGAGCTTTGACAGTTCAGACAGTGAGGTTTGCCATGGGTCTACCTCTGTTGAAACGTGCAGTTCAGGATCTGGTAAGTGTCATTGTTATTTTGGTATGGGGTGTGTGTGTGTGTGTGTGTGTGTGTGAGAGAGAGAGAGATTTTTTTTCTTTCTAAACTTTTATTTTAGGTTTAGAGGGTACATGTGCAGGTTTGTTACATGGATACATTGGGTATTATGGAGGTTTGATGTACAGAGTATTTCATCACCCCAGTAGTGGGCACAGAACTCACGATAGGTGGTTTTTCGACCTTCACCCTTCTCCTACCCTCTTCCCTATTGTTTTCTTCTTTGTGTCTACGTGTACTCAATGTTTAGCTCTCACTTATAAGTAAGAACATGCGGTATTTGGTTTTCTGTTCCTGTGTCAATTTGCCCAGAGATTTTGTTTTGTTTGTTTTTGTGACTTGCTAAGCCTGTTGATCTCATGCTGAGGGCAGCTGACAGACACGTCTCGGTGGAGGAGAATGTCTTCCTCAGGCCCCTTTTCTGCCCCACTCCCACTAACCTAAGGAACCCTTCCTTCGGCCCACACATTCACTTCTCCAATCTCACAGGCAAGGGAATAGGAGTATCAGCAGAAGTAATAAAATATTTGTACAAAAAACCAATATAATTTTAGGGATAAAATTAAATAGCTGGGAAATAGAAATAACTCATCTTAAGGGCTTTTAAAGCACTTTAGACTTATCCAAAGTTTATGTCTTATTTGTCTAAAAACTGTCATTCTAAATTTAGTGATATTATTTTAGTCAATTTAGCCTCATGAAAAAAGAAAGAAACAAAAAAATACGTGATTAGTGAGTTCCTTTGTGTCAGTATTAGGAATGATATATTTTAGCCAAGTTCATTCAGCTTCATAGCTTTCTTAACACTTTACATAGGAAAAAATATACCTCAGCAGGGCATGGTGGCTTACATCTGTAATCCCAGTACTTTGGGAGGCCAAGGTGGGCTGATCCTGGGCAGAGCCCAGGAGTTCAAGCCTGGTCTGGGCAACATGGTGAAACCCTGTCTCCACAAAAAATACAAAATTGGTCAGGCACAGTGGCTCATGCCTGTAATCCTAGCACGTTGGGAGACTGAAGCAGATGGGTCACTTGAGGCCAGGAGTTTGAGACCAGCCTGGCCTCAACATGGCAAAACATGGCCTGGGCAACATGGTGAAACACCATTTCTACTAAACAAAACAAAACAAGACAAAACAAAACAAAAATTAGCCAGGTGTGGTGGTGCATGCCTGTAGTCCCAGCTACTTGGGAGGCTGAAGCATGAGAACCCCTTGAACCAGGAGGCAGAGGTTGCAGTGAGCTGAGATTGCACCACCGCAGTCCCGCCTGGGCAACAAAGCGAGACTCTGTCTCAAAAAACAAAAACAGAAACAAAACAAAACCCAAAAAGCCCAAAAAACTAAACAAAACAAAAACTAGCCAGGCATGGTGGCCCACACCTATAGTACCACCCTACTTGGGAGGCTGAGGTGGGAGGATCGCTTGAGGCCCCGGAGGTTGAGACTGCAGTGAGCTATGATCGCACCACTGCACTCCAGCCTGGGCAACCAGAGTGAGACCCTGTCTCAAAATGAACAAACAAACAAACAAAAAACCCAAAACCACCCCTCCTGTGAGAGCCCCTGGGGAGGAGCCTGAACTGGGATAGCTGCAGCTCAGTGGCGTGCTGAGGAGCCGGCCCTATCCTGAAGCAGCCCAGCCCTCTCCCCACCCCGCATGGTCTGGGAGGGACAGTCTGAGGATTGAGGGATGGGGTCCTCCCAGTTCAGGAGACTGCAGGGGCGCCTTTCTTTGTGGAGCATAGAACAGAGCTAGTGGAGGCCTGGGATCCATGCTTGAAAGTAGATCCTTCTCCTTTCCCCACAATCCCACCAACCTTTGGTAGGTTGTCTAAGGAGACAAGGACCAATCCTGGAGTCTCCTCAGGAAGGAATTACAGGCAGAGCCTTGGCACCACCTGCGCTGCAGTGCTGCAGGCACCTCCACACTGACGAGGGCACTGCAGTGTCAGCTGAGCTGCAGAATGTGCAGATGGAGGTTCACTTGGCACAGGAAAACTCCCACATGACAGAGTGGAGTGTGCTTGCAAAGTGTAAAAAATCATTTCATAGCAAGCAGTTTGGCAGAGATTTTCAAGCTAGGAAATTAATTGCCTCTTGATGGAGCATCCATTTAGAGCTGTGAATACAACCAAAAAAGAAAAAAAAAATACAAAAACAACCAACTCTTTGCTGCCAACCACTCTCTCTATCAGAGTAGCCTCCAAGTGCATTCGGCATGGGGCTGGTTGGAAGGTGAAATCTTGGCCTGTGGCCAGCTTCTTGCTCCCTTAATCAGCCCAACATGTCTTGGCTTAACTTAGTGTCAATACTTGAGACCTGGACGTGAGAGCTGATCCCTTAATGAGGCTTGTTAATTGCCACCCGACCCGCTGAGTCTGAAGGATTAGCCTCTGTAATCTCGTTCCTGATGAAGCGTGTTGAGCTCTGGATCCAATTATCTTCCTGTTTTCCTGGCTCGCTTAGTGGCCTTAGGCAGCCTGGACAACTCTCTGTCCTGGGTGATTAGATATAATTCCTCCAGGAGGCACAGGATTGGCCCTAGACGATCCCTCCAGTCATTTCTGTGAATTATCTTGGCCTGTTTAGCACCTCTCTCTGTATGAATTCGCAAAAGCCAGTAAACCCGGAGGAAACGAAACTGTCCATCAGTGCGGCAGGCTCATCTCGCTGGGCGGATGTCATGAGACTCAGCGGCACATCTGTGTTTGAAGGCTCTCAAATTCCACCCTGTAAACAGCTGGAGGAGCTGTCCACATCCAGTAATTCTAGAAGAAGTGTTACATGATTCGTCCTGCCTCTTAATAAAACGACTGAGTCATGGCTGTCCTCCCTGCTCAGGGAGCGTGGCAGGCCCGTCTTTGTTTCCCTGGACCCGCCTTTCGTGTTGCTCTTCACTTTTGTGGATGATCTGATGAGCTGTGAGGCAGAACGCAGTGTATAATGTGTAATGATGATGTTCTAGAGGACAAATGAGGGAGTCTCATTCGCTCCAGGTCTCTATGGACAGTCCGCAGGCCAAGAATAAGCCATTAGAATATTTCCATGCTGTGTTTTCCCCTCTGCCATCTGTAATAGATTTTAGATGTTTCAATAATTTTAAAGGGAAAAAACAGTATGAGTCTGATTGCAGAGTGTGCGTGCACACACACACACAGACACACATACACAGTGTGAACACCATCATTGTTCTCTGTGCCGAATTCTGCACCTGTTTCTAGTGACATCACCTTTGTGCACCTCAGCCAAGAGCTCTCTTGTTCCCCTGAAGTTTCCAGAATTGGATCCTGGGCAGGGGGAGTCACCAACTGCCTCTATTTCCAGATGCAGAGACAGAAGACCCAGGTCTTAACATCTGCTTTGTGGCAGTGTCTTGTCATGTGTGGGGACAGCTTCCTCAGAGATGCTCATCCCTGGAAGCTGACAGAGTCTGACAGCCTGCACTGATCTTCACCATAACAGACAGTGACAACTCAGGTTGATGGACATGTTCTATGCCAGTCCCAGCACTAAGAACTTTAAATAGATGATGTCATTCAATATTCACAACATCCCTCATGGCATTCCCATTTTACAGATAAGGAAACTGAAGCTGAGTAATTGGACTGAGGTTAGTTATACAATTAGTGAATTGTATATATAAATGATTAGTGAACCAGGGATTCAAACCCAGGTGCTCTGCTTCCTGAGCCCATGTCAAACAGGTGGTGCTTGGCCCTGTCTGCACGATAGAAACAGCCAGACAATTTTCAAAGCGCCTGCTGTGAAGGCTTTTGCTCAGGCCAATGAGGTCAGCATTTACATCTTCCAGGTGACCCACTGTGCATCTGGGGTTGAGGACTGCTGCACTATGCCTTCTTTCCTGCACCCTGTCTCCTCAAAATTGTTCCCATTAAGCATTTGGTCCCTACCAATCAGGGTTTGCGGCTGGCTCATAAGGAAACTGCATCTCAACATTACCTTTCCCCAGGAGGGAGCCAGCTGGGATGAGGCTGCTTTCAGCCAAGCGTAGTGCGGGTTGGGGACAGATACCTGGATAATGAAAATCATACCCCGACTCCTTCCTCCCACCACCACTCTACAACCATTCTCTCTCTCACCCAGAGTTCTAGTTTTTATCCCCATGATCCACACGAGTGAGGGGCATAGTTGCACCATCATTATCTAAACCAGTGATTCTCACAGTAAGGTCCTGTGTGTCCCCAAGACCTTTTCAGGTGCTACCTGGAAAGTATATGTCCAACTACGTGCATGTGAGACACTGGATATCCATCATAAACTTCAACCAAAACAACATATCACAACAGACAGCACAAAAGCAGACGTGAAAGTGCAGCTATCTTTTATTGAGCCAGATATTAAAACAATGTGAAACAATGCCTTTCTTCTCATGAGTTTTTTTGAAATTATGATTAGTTTTCATAAAAATTATGCCATATGATAAATTGACAGCTATAGCCTGGACAAACAAAACCTCTCTGGACTCCTCAACAAAGGTCCAGGGACCATAAAGGTTGAGAGTCACTGATCTAAATCATCTACTATTTTCTCAGGAAGCTCAGTCTCAGCAGATCAGAGGGGAACTAGTAGGACATTGGTTGCATTACATTTATATTACATGTATTATGATTATTATTTTTATCAGAATTTTAGGTAATCTCCGTTTGAGGTGTTTTTGTATTTAGAGAAATACCAGGTGGGTGATCAGATCTAAAATGGAAGAACGTTGTAAGGTCAGCTCACCTTAGAAGGTGTTTGGGAATGCCGGGGAGGATGGTTACTTTTCTACTCACACCCTGAGAGAAGAAACAGCCTTTCCCAGGAAGCATTTACATTGAAACCCTGAGAGTGTTGTGCAAAAGGAGCTGAGCCAGGAATCTGCCAAGAGGCTGAGATGCCTGTCCTGTCCCAGTCCCAACTCACCCGGGCCCCGCCCTGTTGCCCACAACTTCCAGTGCCAGCCCCAGTGAGTGCTTCAGACTGTGACTGCTATACTCCCCCACCCATCCCAGGACTGGCTCCTGACTGACGGACAGACTCTGAGCTCTTGGCTCTGCTGCCCTGGCCTTGGCTCCCCCGTGGCCCTCTGGCTTCTGTTTGTACTGGAACCCAGGCTTTTCCTAGTGGACTGTGACAGGCTCCCCTGGCTCTTAGTTCTATGTACTGTCTTTGGCAGGAGTCCCTGTCCCAGCTCCAGCTCCACAGACTTGGACATTGGCCACTTGGCCATCACTGTGGTCAGGCCAGCCCTGGCTGCATGGGATATCTTGGAGGATTTGGGCAAAGACGATAGGACAGAGCGGTCTGTTTACAGACGTCCCTCTGTGTAGATTGGCACCTGAATGCAGTTGTCATCTGTGATAGCCATAGGGATTACTTGAAAGCGGGGCATGTCAGGGAGTGAGCTGGACCTGCCCTGGGACTCCAGTGCAGCTGGAATCATGGTGCTATTTGTTTTTTGACACTGCAACCATTCTGCATTAAAAAAAAAACACCCTTTTCATTCTAAGCCTTCATTATTACTCGTGCAGTGAAATACTATGTAAAAAAACAATAATTATTTCTTGCTACCTTTTGCCAAGTCCCTTCCATGTGCCAGGTGAGGTGATTCGTTCATTTTATAATTATTTATTGAACACCTGCAGTGAGCCAGGCATTGCTCTGGGGGCAGTGAACAAAGCAGGCAGAAATTACCTGTCTCAGTGGAGCTTACATTTTTATCTGGGAGGAATCAGACTCTAATAAACAAGTAAATTTCTGGTATGTCAGATGCTGGGGATAAAAATCAAGTGCGGTAAATTGGAAAAGAAGAAGTTAAATAGTCTCTGTGAGCAAATGACAGGATCTTTTATGTAGAAAACCCCAGGATTCTACAAAAAATCTGTTAGAACTAATAAATTCAGCAAAGCTGCAGGATAAAAATCAATATGCAGAAATCAGTTGCATTTCTATACGTTAATAATGAAGAATCCAAAATGAAATTGAGAAAACAATTCTACTTATCATAGCCTCAAAGAGAATAAAATACTCAGGAATAGACTTACCTAAGGAGGTAGAGACTTGTACATGGAAAACTACAAAATTGCTGAAAGTAATAAAAAGAGATACAGATACATTGAAAGGCATCCTATGTTCATGAATTGGAAGACCTCATATTGTTAAAATGTCAACACTACTAAAGCAATCTACAGTTTCAATGCAATTCCTATCAAAATCTCAAAGATGATTTTTGCAGAAATAGAAAAACTCATCCTAAAATTCACATGGAATCTCAAGGGACTCTGAATAGCCAAAACAATCTTGGAAAAGAAGAATAAAGTTGGAGGCCTCTCACTTCCTCATTTCAAAATTTACTGCAAAGCTACTGTAATCAAAACTGTGGAACTGGCATAAAGACAGGTGTAGAGACCAACGGAATGGAATAAAGAGCCCCTAGAAATAAAACCTCACATATGTGGTTAATGATTTCTGGCAAGGGTGTCAAGACCATTCAGTGACGAAAGGGCAATCTTCTCAACAAATGATGCTGGGACAACTGGATATCTACAAGCCAAAGTATGATGTTGGAACTTACCCTACAGCATATCCAAAATTTAACTCAAAATGGATTAAAGACCTAAATGTAAGAGCAAAAACTAATAAAAAATTCAAAGAAAACATAAAGAAAGGGCTTCATAATATTGGATTTGGCAATGATTTCTTGGATAGGTCACCAAAAACACAGGCTTTTGGAAAACACAGGTACATTTTCAGAATAAAAATTATCTAATCATTAAAAACAATTTAAAAAAAATTAGTAAAAATTTGTATAAAAATAAACTGGACTACATCAAAATCAAAATCTTTTGTGTGTCAAGGGACACTATCAACAGAGTGACACATGGAATGGGAAAAAATATTTGCATGTTATATATCTGGTAAGGGATTGATATCCAGAATAGATAAAGAACTCCTTCAACTCAACAAGAAAAAACCAAACAACTAGATTTAAAAATGGTCAAAGAGTTGGAGGATATTTCTTCAAAGATATACAAATGGCCAATAAACACATAGAAAGATGCCCAACATTGCTAATCATTAGGGAAATGCAAATCAAAACCACAATGAACTACCACTTTGCACCCATTAGGATGGTTACTATTAAAAAAAAAAAAAAAAAAAAACCAGAAAAGAACAAGTGTTGGAGAGGATGTGGAGAAATTAGAACCCATGTGCACTGCTGGTGGTGATGTGGGAATGTGAAATGATGTAGCCACTGGGGAACGCAGTATGGCATTTCCTTAAAGATTTAAATACGGAATTATAGTGCGATCCAGAAACTCCACTTCTTGGTATATACCCCAAAGAAGTGAAAGCAAGGGCTCAGACAGCTGTTTGCACATCCATGTTAATAGTGGCATTATTCCCAATAGCCAAAAGGTAGAAACAACCCAGATGTCAATTTGGCAGATGAATGGCGTAACAAAATGTACAAAACGTATGTAATACATACAATGGGATGTTATTCAGCCTTAAAAGGGAAGGGAATTTTAATACACATGATAACATGGGTGAACCTGGAAGACATTATGCTGAGTGAAACAAGCCAGTCACGAAAAGATAAATGCAGTGTACTCTTACATGAAGTATTTAGAGTGGTCAAATTCATAGAGATTGGAAGTGGAATGGTGGTTTTCTGGGTCTGGGGGAAGGGGCAAATGGGAGTTAGTGTTTAATGGGTGCAGATTTTCAGTTTGGGAAGATTAAGAAGTTCTGGAGATGGATGGTGATGATGATTGCAAAACACCGTGAATGTACTTAGTGCCAGAGAATTGTACACTTAAAAATAGTTGAAATAGTTTCATGTTGTGTATATGTTAATTTTTTTAAGTGAAGATGTAAAGGTGCTCGGAAGAGTCGGAGGGACAGGTGGGGGCCTCATGATGAGGTAACACTGGAGCAGATGCCTAAGAGGTGGGGGAGCGAGACAGCTGGAGGTCGGTGAACAGCATCCAGGCAGAGGGAACAGCAGTAATGAAGGGCCTAAGGCGGGAGTGTCCTGGGCTTGTTAATGGAATGACAGGCGCCATGTGGTGTGAGCAGAGTGAGAGAGGAGGACAGAGGTGGTGACAACCAGGGAGGTGGTGAGTCTCTGGAGTATGAAGGGCCTTATGAGGCATTTGATTTTCTTCAGAGCGGATAAAATGGAAGGCCTTGGAAGGACTGAGTGGAGCAGGACCTGTCTGACTGGGTCTCTGGGCTGCTGGCTTAGGAATATACTATATGAGAGGCAGGACTGTAAACAGGGAGCTGAGCAGTCAGCAGGGAGAGAGCAGTCACCAGGGAGAGAGGTGGTGCTAGCTGGGACCAGAGTGACTGCAGTCAAGGTGATGAGAAGTGGCAGGAATAGAGATTCTACTGAAGGTCAAGCAGTAGACAGACACTGATAATGGAAGTGGAGTGAGAGATAGGAAGGAAACACGATTCCCTGGTATTTGGTCTGAGCAAATCAACTAGAAGGATGGGGTCACCATATACTGGGTGGGAAGCCTAGAAGAGATGTTGGGTTAAATCTGGAGCTAGTCTTTAGATGTGATCATCTAAAGATGTTTGCAATGTTTAGGGTCAAGGTACGGGGACGCCATCAGCATAGAGATGAATTTAGAGCCATAAAGCTGGAGGGATCCCCATGGCATGGGTGTTGACAGAGAAGGGGGTGTCCAAAGGTGGAGCCTGGTGCGAAGGACCAGAAAGGAGACTGGAGAGAAGTGGCCATAGAGGTAGGGACAAGTGTAAGAGGGCTCATAAGCATTTTACATACATTACTCCATTAAATTATCGTAGCAAATCATAAAGTATGGTGCTCATTTTACAAGTCAGGGACTAAAATGTAGATAGAAAAGGTAACTTGTCTGAAGTTCAATAGTAAATGAAGCAGAGGCAGGTTTCAAGCCAGTTGGCCCAATTCCACAGCTGTGTGTGGTGAAACGCCACCCTGCAGTCTTTCTGTTGTGATGGGGACAGAATAGAGGGATGGGAGAATTGAATCTTGTAACTCAAGATGAGTAGGAGACCATCTCTGTCTTCCATGTGTGCACTGTCTTGTGGGCCAGGGGCTAGAGTGCATTCATCACAGGACAGTGGCTCAGACAGGAGCCGTCAGCACGGGCAGCCCTCCTGGGTGAGCCGGGGTTGACACTGGCCACGGAGGCTGCACAGAGCTCAGCACTGACCTTCTGTGTGTATGTGGGGTTGAGGGAGGCTGTCCTCATGATAGCACCTGGGGAGAAGCCACACCGCTTCAAGGAGTTGGGGCAGGTGTCCTATTTTGGGGCTGTCCAAATAGGGTAGCATAGAATGCGGGTAGCATTAGTGGTTTCCAGTGGCTGCCTTCCTGCCACAAGACAAAGCTGGTCTTGGGCTTGTGAGCCAAGTTCAACTATTGGAAGCTCCCAGTGGGACCAGCCAGCAGGCAGGAGTTTCATGCAGGTAGAGAAGGCAGGGTTAGGATTCATGTTGGCAGCGGCGGCCATGCCCAGTTGGGGCCGCGACTTCTGGGCCACATTGAACCTGAAACACTGCAGTGTTTTTTTCCTTTGATTCCTGGCACCGGGGCCAACTTGGCTCTTACCAGTTTTCCAAGTCTGCTTTTCTACCTTCTACTGATGCTGTGAGGCTTGGATAGATGAGTCAGTTACAGATAGACACTATACAAAGATGCACAAACCATGACTGGGAAAAATGCTGAAAAATTTCTCATTATCCAAAGTAATGCATGTTCATTACAGGAAAGTTAAAAATACAGACAGGTGGAGACACATACACAATTGCAAAATTCTGTTGTACAAACATAACTGATAACAGGCTTACATATCCCAATCTGGTCTTTTAAAATGTATCATATATGAATTTATACTTATATTGTTTCTAAAAGGGCATATGGGATAGTCATAGTACAATTTTCTCACCATTGTGCAATGGTTATGGGTTTCCGATTTTGCAGTCAGATAGAACAGGGTTCATGACTGGCTCCTTCACTGAGGAGCCCTGTGGCCTTGGGCTAGTTTTTGAATTCTTTGCATCTCAGTTTCTTTCTCTGTGAAGGGTGGATGATAACAATACTTACCTTAAAGGGTTGATGTGGGGCTCAAATGGCGTAACACATGTTAAGTTGTCCAGACAGGGTTTGGGCACGTAGGAAGTGCTGAATGAACGCTCAGCGGTAGTACTGCTTGACCATCCAGTTTTTAAGTAGTCATGTGGTATACTTACCTCTCACAATGTAGAATAATTGGAACAATATTTGCTCATGGGCCAAAAATTATAAGCAACCATTAATTTCCATTAAAATGAATATAGAATGCTGCATAAAAGTAAGCTTGTACATCAAGCTGGTAATGTCAATAAGATACATTCATTATTACCTGCCACCAATATCAATCAATTCTGTAATTACACTAATAATCTTAAACACTTTCAAAGTAAGTAGGAATTTGGTAGTAAGCATGTGCTGCCAGGGGAAGAGGTATTAAATTTGAGGCAAGAATTTGGAAAATCCTACACTGTCAGGGTCCTGCAATAATATCATGAAAAGAGAAAAATATCTTTAGATGGAGCCGCGGGAATGTCACCTTTCATCAATCCTGCACTGGACTTTCCTGGAGTACTCAAAGGCCCTTGGAGAGAGCAGAAGTACATGGCTACAGCCTTTGTTATAGAATGCTCCCAGGATCTGTGCAGCTGGCCTACTATGTGGCCCCTGGAACCAGCAAGAATTAAGAAGGGCCACGCATGGAGGACATGGTCAGAGGGTTAGATTTTCTTGCAGTGGTAACTGGAGTCATTGGAGGTGTTTGCTATGGTGCGGGGAGAGAGGAGGGAAGAAGGAACACAACATGATGCTTAGTTTAAAAATGTTGTAGTACCTTGATCCAAATTTACAGATTGATTCAAAACATATATGGAAATGCAAAAGACCTAGAAGAGTTAAAGCAGTTCTAAAAAAGGACAAAGTTAGAAGACTCACTACATGACTTCAGCCCTTATATTATAAAGCTGCTCAAGATCATGGGGTATTGGCATAAGGAAAGACAATGAGATCAATGGAATGGAATGGTGAGTCCTGAAAGAAACTCATACATATATGACCAATTGAGTTGCAAAGACAATTCAATGAGAAAAGCAGTGTCTTTGCAATAAACGATGCTGGAACAAGTACATAAATGTACAAGAAAAAAGTTAACTTTCATCCCTACCTCATGCTACACACAAAACTAATTTGAGACACATTAGACGCCTGAACAGAGACTCAAAAATTACTACTTTTGTAGAATAATAGAGGAGAATGTCCTATTAGGATAGGCAGGGGTTCTTAGAGGAGACTCAAAAATCACTTGAACATGTAAAAGAAAATATGTTAATAAACTGTCTACATTAAAATTAAAAACTGCTGTTCATCAAAAGACACCATTAAGAGAATAAAAAGGGCCGGGCGCGGTGGCTCAAGCCTGTAATGCCAGCACTTTGGGAGGCCGAGACGGGTGGATCACGAGGTCAGGAGATCGAGACCATCCTGGCTAACACGGTGAAACCCCGTCTCTACTAAAAATACAAAAAACTGGCCAGGCGAGGTGGCGGGCGCCTGTAGTCCCAGCTACTCGGGAGGCTGAGGCAGGAGAATGGCGTAAACCCGGGAGGCGGAGCTTGCAGTGAGCTGAGATCCGGCCACTGCACTCCAGCCCGGGCGACAGAGCAAGACTCCGTCTCAAAAAAAAAA
>NC_045448.1:94777757-94781340 GCF_002776525.5 Piliocolobus tephrosceles | reverse complement strand
AAAAAAAAAAAAAAAAAAAAAAAAAGAATAAAAAGGCAATGTACAAAGTAGGAAAAAACCTGTAATGCATTTATCTGATAAAAACTTGTGTCCAGATATAAAGGATTTGTGCCCATACTATATAAAAATCCCTAGAACTTGGTGATAAAAAGATAAACAGTCTAATTTTAAAAATGTGGCAAAAGACATGAACACTTACAAATGGCTGTTAAGCATATGAAAATGTGCTCGTATCTCTAGTCATCTGAGAAATACATCTTTAAACTATAGTGAGATAACATTATACTCCCTCCAGCATAGCTAAAATTGGACAAGACTGACAATGCTGGTAGGATGTGGAGAAACTGGAACTCTCATTCATTGTTGGGAGGAGTGTAAAATCGTACAACCATTTTGAAAAACTGTTTGGCTGTTCCTTACAAAACTAAACCTACACTTTAACCCCGCAGCTGCATTCATAAGGATTTACAAAAGAGAAACAGACACATGTCCCAAAAGATTTGTACACAAATGTTTATGTCAACTTTGTTCATAAGAGCCTGAAGCTGGAAGCCACCCAAATGTTCACTAAAGAGTTTCGTTTAGACAAATTATGAACTATTCATAGGTGGAAACCATTCAGATAATGAACTATGGATATCCTTAGTTTAACATAGATACCTCTTTTGCATGGAAGAAGGCAGACCCTGAAGAGCATATACTGTTTCCTGCTTGTGTGACTTCAAGAACAAGCCAAACTAGTGGGTGGTGATACAAAAAGAAGTGTGAGGCTGGGGGCGATAGTGACTCATGCCTGTAATCCCAGCACTTTGAGAGGCTGAGGCCGGAGGATTGCTTGAGACTAGGAGTTTAAGACCATCCTGGGCAACATAGTGAGACCTTTATCTCCAGAAAAAAAAAAAATTAGCTGTCTGTGATGGCAGACCTGTCATCCCAGCTACTCAAGAGACTGAGGCAGGAGGATCCCTTGAGCCCAGGAGTTTGAGGCTACAGTGAGCTACAATCACACCACTGCACTCCAGCCTGAGCTATGAAGTTAAGACTCCATCTCTAAGAAACAAAGAAAGAAAAGAGAACAGTGGTTGCCTGTGAAGGTGGGTACTAACTGCAGAGGGGCATGGTGATGCCTGCTGGGGGAAGGGAATGCCCTGTGCTTTTGATTGATGTGATGGTTACACAGGTAGATAAATGAACATAACTCATGTGCTTAGGCTCTGTGCATTTCACTGGCTCCAGCCTGGGTGACAGAGCGAGACTCCGTCTCAAAAAAACAAAATAATAATAATAATAACTGATAATAAAAAGCTCATAGTGGCTGATGTTTGGGGCAGGGTGGACACAGGAGGCCAGTCAAGAGGCTGTTACTATAGTCCAGGGCACAAGAGTGTGTTGAAGAGATGTAAAAAGTGGCCAGACTTGGCCAGGTGCAGTGGTTCATGCCTGTAATCCCAGCACTTTGGGAGGTGGAGGTGGGCAGATCATGAGGTCAGGAATTCGACACCAGACTGGCCAGCATGGTGAAACACCATGTCTACTAAAAATACAAACAAATTAGCCAGGTGTGGTGGCATGCGCCTGTAATCCCAGCTACTTGGGAAGCTGAGGTAGGAGAATCGCTTGACCCTGGGAGGCCGAGGTTGCAGTGAGCCAAGATCGCACCACTGCATTCCATCCTGGGTGACAGAATGAGACTCCATCTCAAAAAAATAAATACAAAAATAAAAATAAAAAAATAAAAAAAAAAAGAAGTGGCCAGACATGGGGTCTTTTGGAGGGAAGGCCAGGGCTTCTCACCTCACTCAGGAGGTGAGAGTCTTGCTTAGAGCTGGCAAAGGAGGCCGTGTGGGCTAACATCAGAGGAAAGACAGCTCAGATGTAAAAATAGAAAAACGTACATTTGTTCAGAGTTTATAGCAGATTATTACATCGCACTGATCTGTTACATCAAGTGCTCTGCAAAGAAAAGGGAGTATTTTAAGAAAAGCTATCTTCCTCTGAGGCTGAATTTATTAAGTATACATGTGAATAGCATGGGCTGTAATTTAGGATAAACTATAAGCTTGGGTATAGTATTCATACATTTATGGAATTATTATTTAAAATCACTAAAAACTTACATGCTACTATGGAGATTGAATTTGGTTTGAATATATTAAGTATAAATGAAGGCAGCTATTGATACAGTAGAATTGCTGCAAAGATGAATGTAGAAAAGCACATAATTGTTGATTGATCATTATCATCATAGACCATTCAGTTAGTATGACTATTGATTGATCATTATCATCATAGACCATTCAGTTAGTGCTGCCATTTCAATGAGAGGTGAAACTTGTCAATATTAGACATTCTTTAATTAAGAACAGTTAATCAGAAATAAAATAAGAGTTGAAGAAAATAGGGAATTTATGTGTGAAGAAGATGTTAAAATGTATACCAGTAAGGCAGTCATTCTTATTAAGCCTGTTCTCAGTTCTGGAACTTTGCTTTGGCATCTGGAGATGGATGAGTACAAATATATGCTTAAATCAACATGAGAGAATTAATGGCAAACTCCTATTGTCATTTCCCATCAGATCTAATAGCAAAGATCACTGTCTCCTGCAGAGACAAGAGAAGGGAAGTAATTGTCAAGACAATTTATAATGCTCTAGGATGGCTAAATTTTGAGTTGATTCTTCAGTGAATGTCCTTGCAATTTATTTCAAACTGGTGAGTGAAAGTGACTGCAGTTGGATACCATTAAGGGCAAAGTCATACTCCTGCATTGACAGTGTATGTGAAGAGAATGAAATATGAAGAAAGCTATGAATAGTTGGAAATTTGGGGGGCTGTGCTTACTCCTGATGATTTCAGTTTGGCTAAAACAGAGCTGGTGACAAGGAAGGGTTTGTTGTGATGATTCCAGAGAGGGTGACTTTCAGGAAGATGAACTGGGGGCCCAAGACAGGTTGATGTCAGGTGCTTTCTGGGAACAAGGCTGGTGGTGAAAAATAGGGGTGGACCGATGAGGAAGGCTGGGTCACTCAGAGTCCCAAGACTTCCTCCGGCTTAATAATGAGGAGCAGGGAGGGTCGGTGGCAAGACGTCCAGATGAGAAACCTGAAGCTTTGGATTCTGATACAGGATACTGCTCTCCACTTACCAGGTGACTCTCGTGGGACAGGTCATTTGACCTCCCTGAGCCTGGGATTTCCTGTCTTGTTACATGGGGTCAGTCTTTCCTGTCCTGTTAGCCTCCTGTGTAGGAATGTTGTGAGGATCTTTGCAACAAAGGACACTTGGGCCCTCTAAAAAAGTCTGCAAATGTCTGCTTTAGTTGTCTTTTATTATTTGTTGGTAATAACTTCAGCAGTGTGAACTGAAGCTGGAGTCACGCAGTGGTTTATATACTCAAGCCTGGAGATATTTTAGGAAATAATCAATACAAGATGCATTGGGTTGAAGCCATGATAAGAGTAATAAATCTTGACAGCCTGCTGTTGGAGCAAATTAATAATGATTGAGAGAAACATCGTAAAAATCTATGGGAGGGGAAAATCTAGAGTGTGTTTGGGGTGAGAGCTTTAGCCAGTGTGGAAAC
>NC_045448.1:94768078-94777747 GCF_002776525.5 Piliocolobus tephrosceles | reverse complement strand
AAAATCTAGAGTGTGTTTGGGGTGAGAGCTTTAGCCAGTGTGGAAACCGAGAGTCATTCAAGGAAGGTTAGTTATCCTGCTGCTGGTAGAGCAGTGTATACACACACATACTCGCACACACACACGTGCATACAGATGCACACACACATGGGTAACAAGCACCTTTTTTTGGTTGGATCTCAGAAGAGACTGGCAAGCAAGGACAACTAGCACTGATTTCAACAACGGACAGCTGTACTTTGCCCACTCAAGGGCCCACCACCTTCTAAGGAAATGCTGGCTGCCTCTGAATTTTTAAAATGAAACCTGTACAGTGTTTCTGACATGTCTCATTTATCCCTGGTGGAGAAGAGTATGTTCGTATAGCCTTGGGATTTGTTGTTGTTGTGTACAGTGAGTGAGGAGAGGGGATTGGGACCCCATGATTTTTAAATCATCAAAGCCCTGAGATGGTCTATAGTTACAAAGGAAACATACTGCTTACAAAGTAAACACACTGCTTTTCGTGTGTCCAGAATGCTCCCAGACTTCCCAATCCTCCACTCTCACATCAAGATTGTCACTGAAGCTGGGTGCCGTGGTGCATGCCTGTAGTCCCAGTTTCTTGGAGGGCTGAGTCACGATGATCGTTTGAGCACAGAAGTTCATGTACAGCCTGGGCAACATAGCGAGACCCTGTCTCTACAAAACAAACAAAGCAACAAAAGATTGTCAACAGAGCTCCACCCAGACATTCTCTGTTGGTTGGGGCGTCAATGCAGAGAGACTGCAGGCTGTGGCACACATTGGAGGACCTGGGCAGAACCGTGGGGGTGCTGACCTGTAAAGGGAACACCAGGAGCTGGGAGGGACAAACCTGGAGAAGGCAAAGCAAGGCACGAGGCGAGTCGGTTGCAGGGTTGCAGGCTGGCCTCCATGTGGATGCAGATGACTATTGTATAAGAAGAGTCTTTAACACTAAGAGACCAGAAAGCCACATTAAAAAAAAAGAAAAGATGAAAATGTTTACTTTAGTAGAATGATGGAATTATTTCTTAATTTAAAAATTGCTTTTATTGTGTTTATTTTTTATTATAAAAGTAATATGCATTTGTTATAAAAACTGTGAATTTAACAAGTCAGAAAACCAGAAGGAAACCTTGATACTAAGTCTGTCATGTTTTCAGGCAGAGAAAAAAAGAATTTTGTCAGCCGAACGCTCGTCATAGGAGAAGTCCTCTCCATGGCAGACATGGCCACAGGAGTGAAGGTGAGAGGCGCCGGGCACCTGCCCTTCATGAACTCCTGCTCCCTTTGCATGCCAAGGAATGAAAACTATTACCCTGTGGGCTCTCTCAGTCTATGTAGAGGCACAGGTGTTGGTAAAATGGCATACCTCAAAACCCATCCCTGACTTCCCCTTTAACCATCATATCCTATCCTGTTTTTGTTTCTAATTTGCTTTTCTTCTCCGTGTAGTTTTGTTACATTTGCATCAATTGGTTATTTTCCTTTGTCTTAATTTTGTGAAAACAGTATCATAATCCTTTGTGATTTTCTTTCTTCACTTAAATATTATTGCTAAGATTGATTCATATTGTGTGTTCCTGTATTCATTAAATTTTAAAATAAAAACCTTTTTATTTCGAAATAATAATGTTCACAGAAAGTTACAAAAATAGTACATAGGGTCATGAGAACCCTTTAGTCATGGTGACATCTTATATAGCCGTAATGCGATGTAAAATCAGGAAATCAATATTAGTACAGCACTGTTAAATAGGACATAGACCCTATTCAGATTTCACTGGTTTTTGCATGCACTCAATTGTGTGTGTGTGTGTGTGTGTGTGTGTGTGTGTGTGTGTGTGTGTAGTTTTATTCAGTTCGATGCTATATGTAGATTCATGTAACCACCACCACAATCAAGATAGAGAACTGTTCCATCATCAGAAAGAAACTTCCAGGTGCTACCCCTTTATAGTTCATTTGGCCTCCACTCCACCCCTGTCCTTTGGCAACCACTAATCAGTTCTCCATCTCTATAGTTTTGCCATTTGGGGAATGACATAACAATGGAAGATTGTTCATTTTTGACCACTGTATAATATTCCTTTGTGTGAATATACCACAGCATTTATTCAGCCACTTTCTCATGTTGTTTCCAGGATTTTGCTAATGTGAAAAGTGCTGCTGTGAATACTCTTGTCCACATCTGGGTGTTGAACATGGGTAAAATCTTCACTTAGGTATCCAACTAGGAATGGAATTGCTAGTTACAGGATGAATGAATGCTTAACTTTAAAGAATAGTGTTAATCTATTCTCCAAAGTTAGTGCATCAATTCACATTCCCACCAACAGCATGTAATCGGATCCTGTGGATCCATGTCCTCTCCCATACTTGGAATTCTTAGACTTCTCCATTTTTTTTTTTCAAATGGTTATAAAATGGCATCTTATTGTCTTGAGGGAAGACAATTATCTTGCATGTTCCAGCTTACCAAGGAAGGCGAACAGAATAGCTTAGGTGGGCGTGTTTGCTGCAGCCCCTCATGCTGCCCAAGCCTTCCAGCAGAGAGTCCTTCATGGGGCCCTCCTTTTCCTCCCTGAACACCACTGGGTCTCAAAATAATTCCTCATATCCAAACACCCAGTCCTGATGTCCCCAAAGAGGAGAAATTACAACTAGAACATGAAGACAGAATGATCAGACAAGAAGCCAGGTCAGTTGGCAGTGAGTCCAATATGGTGGTGATTTCAGTTTGGTGTGAACATTGTCTATTGGTAGGTAGGAATTAAAAACAAAGAAATCTGTGAGTGCCATCTTGTCATGAGGGTGTCCACCATCAGGTTTTTCCAGGAAGACTGGGCTCACTATGATTTCAGCCAGGCACGATCTCCTCCCTCTTGGATGGGTTGACTGTGGCTTTCAGAGAGAGCAGTTAGCTGAGATGCAACAGATAAATAGATAAATCCCCTCTCAGAAATACCAGAGGATCCTGGTCCAGACTCTCATGATCCCCAGTTTGTGCTTTTACCGTATTGCACCCCCACCCTACTCTGCCATCTACTTTGTCTTCAGCAAGCCTCCATGGATTGTGACCATGAGGACAGCTCCACAGGTGGTGGCAGCTCTCTGGGTGGGGAGCCCTCTCCTCTGGTCTCCAGGGTCTTGCACTGAGCCTAGTCCATGGAGTTTCACAGGGATCGTCTGAATGAATGAGGGAAGGGGCAGCCTGTGGCATAAAGCAGACTTAAGAAGCATTTTAACCAATTGCAGTGTGCGTGTGTCTTATTAACATCCTGGTTCAAACAACAAACTATTTGTAATGAAAAATTATGTGTCAGTTGGGGAAACCTGAGCATTGGACATTTGACGATATTAGAGAATGATCATTATATTTTTAGGTGGGATAATGGTTTTAGGGCCATGTTTTAAAAAAGAATCTGAATCTTTTACGTATGTATTGGAAATATTCAGGGAAGACATGATATATGATGTCAGGGATAAACGTCAAGATAACCTGGGGTATAGGAAGAGAAAGTACATGGGGGTGGCGGCGGGAGGGAGATGAAGGAAAATGGACCATGAGCTGACCATCCTTGAGTTCATTAGATGCTTCTATTTTGTTTGAATATTTCCATAATAAAATTTTTGAAAACTCCTGAGTATCCTAGAAGGAAACTGGCAAGGACTTAAAAAGTCCTTTGAAATACTTCTCTGAGGCCGGGTGCGGTGGCTCACACCTATAATCCCAGCACTTTGGGAGGCCAAGATGGGTGGATCACGAGGTCAGGAGACCGAGACCATCCTGGCTAACATGGTGAAACCTCGACCCCACTAAAAATACAAAAAATTAGCCAGGCGTGGTGGTGGGCGCCTGTACTCCCAGCTACTTGGGAGGCTGAGGCAGGAGAATGACATGGACCTGGGAGGCAGAGCTTGCAGTGAACCGAGATTGCGCCACTGCCCCCCAGCCTGGGTGACAGAGCCAGACTCCGTCTCAAAAAAATAAGAAACACTTCTCTGATCACTCCACTCTCCTGCTTAAAACCTCTTCCCTCCCATTATGCTTTAGAAACATCCTCTAATCCTTGATGTTGCCCATGGGTCCTTGCAGGTTGTGGCCCTGGTCACGTCTGTTCCACTCTCCCCTTTTTCTGGTTCCTTGTACCCACCTTTGGACCACTTGCTCCCAGCCCTAGCTTGGTCTTTCCCCTCCTTCTCCTGGCTGACACCTATTCATTCTTCATGTCCCAGCTAATGTGTTCTTCCTGGAGGGATGCCCCTCTCAAGCCTTGAACTTGAGTCCCATCCAGTCACTGTCACTTGTCTTTGCTTCTTATAGTTTTCTACCATAATGTGTACCCATTTTGAATCTGTGTATTTACTCATGGAATTACTTGATGTCTCTCACTACCAAGAGAGGGAAAACTCCTTGAAAACTATAACCCTTTCATTCTTGGTACATAATAGGTGTCAATACTTGAGTATTAAATAAATATATAAAGTCAAAACGATATGGTTCTTTCTCAAAAAGTAGGACATAAAAATTACCATACAGCCCAGCATTCCACTAACTGGATATATACCCCAAATAATTGAAAGTAGGGACTGAAACAGATACTTGCGTGCCAATGTTCATTCATAATAGCTAAAAGCTAGAAACAAGCCACATTTCCATCAGCAGCGGAGTGGGTAAACAAAATGTGGTATATACACACAATGGAATATTGTTCAGCCATAAAAAAGAATGAAGTTCCGACACATGCCACAATGTGGATGAGCCTTGAAATTATTAAGTGAAATAAGCCAGACATAAAAGGACAAATATTATGTGAGTCTGCTTATATAAAATGTCTAGCATAGACAAATCCGGGAAGACAGAATGTAGGTTAGAGGTAACGAGAGGTTGGAGGGAGGGGAAAATGGGAGTTACTGCTTAATGTACAGAGTTTTTGTTTGGGATGATGAAAAAGTTTTGGAAATAGGGGTGATGGTTGTACAACATGTGACTGTACTTCGTGCCACTGAATTGTATGGTTGAAAGTGGCTAAAATGGCAAACTTTATGCTATATATATTTTACCACAAATAAAAATGAAAATTAAAAATTATTATTAAGTATGCTGTCCCACACATCAGTAATTGTGGGAGATTTTTTTTTTTTCCTGGAACTTGGAAATCCGAGACAATTAGAGGAACCTATAGATTGCGCAGCCCCCAAGTCCTGACCAGGAGGACCATGGCCATCTTTTCTATTGGTGGTAGAGGAGATGCCAGGAGGGCATGTGGTGTGCTGGGAACAGTTTCTGTGAGCTGTGGATCAGTCAGGGGTTCCCCAGATCCCCCTGCCAGCTCAAGAGCCACTGGTGGTCCCTGCCTTTCACAGGCGCTGGCTGTCAACCTGAGGAAGGGGCATCAGCATCAATTCATCAACATCACCTGTGCCCTGCATGTTCAAGTCCCTTTTCTCTCTCTCTCCAGGTCTGTTTCTCCAGTGGCTTTGCATTTCCCTGAGCACCTTGGACAAACTCATTTGTACTCACACAGCCAAGTACTGGCAGGACTGTGGGCTGGCTCTGAGAGTGGCTCGCAGCGAAAGGGGTGGGCACACTAACAAAATGCCAGGGAAAAAGATTGTCTTTATTGGTGCTTTGAATCCCCACTCTAGCTTGTGAGCCAGCCCAACTTTCCTGCCAAAAACATGGGTGCAATCTGGAAGGATTCTAACTAAAGCTGAAAGAAATGAGACATGCTTCCTTTTCTGCTTCTCCATGGCTGTTCTGTTTTCCCTTATTTGAACCATCCTATTATCTGTCTTAGCCTGCTTGGACTGCTATAACAAAATACCATGGGCTGGATGAGTTAAGCAGCAGAAATTTATTTTCCCACCTTTCTGGAGGCTGTAAAGTCCAAGATCATGGTGCCAGCATGGTCAGGTTCTGGTGAGGGCTCCTTTCCTGGCTTGCAGACAGCCACCTTCTTATTGTGTCCTCATTGGTGGAGAGAGGTGCTACTCTTTTTTCGTCTTCTGTAAGGGCACCAATCCCATTATGGGAGTCCTACCCTCATGAGCTCATCTAACCTTGATCATTCATTGCCCAAAGTTTCCATCTCCAAATACCATCACACAGGGGGTAGGGCTTCAACATATTAATTTTGCGAGGACAAAATTCAATCCATTTCTGGAGTCCCCATTGTCTCAAAAAACACTTCCAGTTTTCCATTTGTGGAAATTTGCTCTTGGAATTAGGAAATTCTGAATACACTTGAAGTCTCTTTAGGAGACCCTTGTTGGGCTGTTGTATAGGAATAGGCTGGCCTATTGCAGCCGGCCTGCCCACGGGACAGGCCTCACTGGTCCATTGGGGCAGGGGCACACTCAGAACAACACAGTTGCACATTCTGTTTCTAGGACTTCCCAGCCACACTTTTGGCATGTTCCTTTGTACATATGTACCTTAGCTTTCTCTTCTGTAAAGATGGCATTGCTAATGCCCATTCACAGGCTGTGTGTAGATTTAAATCAGTAATGCCTGCAGGGATCTCTGTGCCAAGCCTGGTAGGTAGCAGGAGCCTCCATAAGTGGTGGGGACTGTAACCTCCTGGGACATGGCTGGGGGCCCAACTCCACAGTCTTCCAGGTATTGGCTTCATTGGTGGGTTGAGGTGATACCAGCCTGCCTTCTCAGCTGTAACACACCAGATTTCCCTTCCACTTCAGGATGTCTCCTTTTAGTCTTTATTTAGAAGCTGAGAAGCCCTGCCATAGCCACATCCTTTAGCCCCTGTGACCTGTCCTGGCTGCACCTCCCACCCCTCAGCTGTCTCACACTGTGGCCTCTAGAGGCTGCTGCCAGCCCTCATTGGGCATGTTGTGATCGTTACCTCATGTGCTCGATGTCAGAGCTGTCCCTTTTCTTCTCCTGATAAGTGAGAAAAGAGAGAGGAGGCTTTCTCAAACAAGGTGGGTGCATGTTTGAAGTTCGAGTTTTCATTAGGTGTCCCCCAGCCAACTCTATTTTTTCCCTCTTACCACTGCTTTTTGGAGTCTGTCTCAGAGCAAATGGTCCTCTCTGTGTCCTGTTCCCTGAGGTCTGCCAGGGGCAGGACGCTGGGTAGTCTGACAGGAGTGCCACAGTGTCCTCTCGGAGGACACTCTGTGACACTCCCACGTGATGGGTTGATGCCTACCTTCCATCAGCCTCAGCATTTCTGTTTTAAGGAGTCCATACCCTCCTTCTGGCTCCTCTCAGCCCCTCCTCCAAGCTGCTCCACTGCAATCAATGGGTCTCCATCCTCCTGGAAACTCAGGCCACAGACTCAGGTGTCTCCCGGAGTCCTCGCTTTCTTTCTCCTCCTAAATCCATCCCATCAACTCCGTCTCCAGAATCTACCCTGAATCTCTCTACTTCCCTGCTTCCCTGTCTGCCTCCTTCCTGGCCTGTGGGCTGGGGCCCATGCCCCTCCCAGAAGGCAGCTGCTGAAAGCATGTCAGGCCAGGGAGCCCTCCACTTCCAATCCCCAGGAGCTCCACCTGCATTTGGCCCAGCTTGGTTGGATTAGCTGCCATTCAGAGAATGTGACTTTTGTGGGAAATGAACCCCACTCTTCACCTGACTGTGGATTGAGGTCACGCAGACACTGCCTCTGTCAACTGCTGCCCTTTCCTGCAAACTTACAGGTTCACTTCCACAGCTCAGGGTGCCTGCTAAGACATTTAGTGAATGGGGCTTTCAAAATGTGGATAAAATGCTCTAGTTTGTTTTTGCCTCTTCCTAAAGAGGAGGAAAGGATTTAAAACCTAGAAGAGGAATATATTGTCAAGAGTGCATTAGGCACCAGCCAAAGAGATTTAGAGGTGGAAAACCTAACTTGTTTTAGTTTTAGAAAAATGTTTTTTTAAACTTAACTCCCAAGATGATTTAGGGAAAAAACATGTACCGTTTGGGTTGCTTCCATTTCCCGTGTTGGAATTAGTAATGCAATTTGCAGTGTCCGTGATGATTCTGTAGAGAAGTGAGCTGAGTCATCAGGGTGTGAATCATCTTCCCAGGATATTTTATGATTCTCCAAATGAAAAGCACTTCACATGTCAGATGTGATTAGTGAAATTCATCTGTCCTGATGCCAGAACGTGTTAACTGGTCTGAGCTGTTAGAGTTGATCCAGTGCCGTTTCACAAAATTAATACCGGGTTGTTCATACACATGGGGTATGAACAGAGAGCTCATCCAGATGCAGTAACCCCAGGAAAAAAGTCCACACTAACCTTGCCTAAGCAAGAAAGGCACGTATTGGCTGCTGTAATTCAGGAGTCCAGGGTGTACCAGGCTTCAGGTCTGGGTGTGCATGACCTAGTCTCTCCCATCTCTCAACTCTGCCTCCTTCCCCCAACCTGGTCCTCGTACTTTGGCTTCATTCCCCAGCTCATGGCTATACGGCCCCAGGCTTCCATCCCTCCAGATAACATAGCATCACAAAAGAGGGCTTCTCTTCCACAATAGCTCAGCCTTGTGTCCTGGCTTCCACTCCAAATGGACCCACCCAGATCATGAATCCATCCTGAGAGCCATTATCCGGCCAGATCAGCCAGTCTGGGGCTCCCAACTCATCCTAAAGCTGGGGGTGGGGTCAACATCACCCACAAACCACTTGGACAGATTCTAGGGGAGGAGGGCTCCCCAGATGAAAATTGGGGTTGTATAGCTAGGAGGGGGAAGGAACTCTGACCTGCAGACACAGCAAATGTTCCTACATTCAAGTTCTTCTGTCCTCGCAGTCAGTCACCCTGCTCCTTCCAAACGGCCCTGCTCAAGCCACTCTGCCTCCTCCTGTTTCTTCTCCTTCTCCTTCTCCTCTTCATCCTCATCCTCTTTCTCTTCCTCCTCCTCTTTGTCAGTGACACTTTTCCAGGGTTTACAAAAGACCAGGCAGCCTGGGCATGGTGGCTCATGCCTGTAATCCCAGCACTTCAGGAGGCCAAGGTGGGAGGATTGTTTGAGATCAGTAGTTTGAGATCAGCCTGGGCAACATAGCAAGACCTCATCTCTACTAAAAATAAAAAAAAATTAGCCAGGTGTGGGAGCATGTGCCTACAGTCCCTAATCCCAGCTCCTCAGGAGGCTGAGGCAGGAGGATCGCCTGAGCCTGAGAGTTTGACAATGCAGTGAACTATGATCATGCCACTGCCTTCCAGCCCGGCTGAAAGAGTGAGACCCTGTCTCTTAAAAACAAACAGAAACAAAAACCAAAACCCCACAAAAGAGCAAGCAAAGGACTTGGCGGTTGACTCTCACTGAATCCTCATGGCCACCATATGAAGTACTATAAGGCACTGGGTAGCTTGGGTTTCAGCCTCAGCCCTTCCCACTTTCTGAGGATGTGGCGTTGGGTAAGACACTTTCCCTCTGTGAATCCCAGTTTCCGGTGTTAAATGGGGATGATGGGGCCGGGCGCAGTGGCTCAAGCCTGTAATCCCAGCACTTTGGGAGGCCGAGACGGGTGGATCACGAGGTCAGGAGATCGAGACCATCCTGGCTAACATGGTGAAACCCCGTCTCTACTAAAAAATACAAAAATCTAGCCGGCGAGGTGGCGGGCGCCTGTAGTCCCAGCTACTCGGGAGGCTGAGGCAGGAGAATGGTGTAAACCCGGGAGGCGGAGCTTGCAGTGAGCTGAGATC
>NC_045448.1:94725659-94767978 GCF_002776525.5 Piliocolobus tephrosceles | reverse complement strand
AAAAAAAAAAAAAAAAAAAAAAAAAAAAAAAGTGGGGGAGGATGATGATGCTTTCTCTCCAGGGTTGTTGTGAGAGTCAATGAGCTTGTAAGCTCAGTAGCTCAGTAAGTGGGTACTCACATCATTCATTTGTCAGATGAGGGAGCTGAGACTACTATGTCATTTGTCTGAGACCCTGCAGCCGGTGGGTAGCTGAACTGGGATGGAAACCCAGGGTGCTCATCCCAAGCTGCGTGCTTGCTTGCTCGGTTTGCAGCATTGCCTCTTCCATCCACCTTCCTGTAAGGAAACACTGTTTCTCCTGGCAGGACTCACCTCCGCAGACAGGGGTCAGATTGAGGGTCATTGCACACGCACTTTGTTACATGTCTTCTGCATCAGGCCCTAAGCTAGATCCTGAGAGGACAAAGCAGAATGAGTGTTCAGAGCATTCATTTGATGGGGGGATCTGGGAGGCCTGAGGATGGAGGACTGACTTTCTGTGTCAGTCCTGAGTGACTCATGAGCCATGTCTGCAGAGAGAAACTGGAGCTCACCAGGCAGTGAAGAGGAAGCGCAAAGAAGCAGGCCACTTGCAGGGCTTAGGTAAAGCACAGGGGGCTGAAGAGCTGCTCCCTGATTGGAATTTGGCCATGGATTTAATTGTCTTTAGATTACTGACTATTGCTAATGATGGTTTGTATTGTCCTTGTTTCCAGTGTGGAATAATTTATTGGCTATTTGGTGGTGCTATCAGGAATCTCAGGAGCCCTGAACATGTTACTAAGTGGTTTCAGCCACTCCAGGTATGGTATTTTCCTCAATATCGGTCTTCTATGGAGAGCCTTAAAAATCTGTAGTAGATAGATATGCATGTGTGTGTGTGTGTGTGTGTGTGTGTGTGTGTTTGAAGAAAAATAAAACAGAATTTGTGTCAGCCAAAATCTTGTTGAAAATGAGAATTCCAAGACTGTCTTTTTTATATTGCGTTGAGCCTGTCATGTTGTTAAGCTCACATTCGCTGTCATCAGACTGCATTTTTATAATTTTCTCCAACACACCTGTCCCTCTCTCACCACCATTCTTAATGGCCCAAGGGGTCTGCATTTGGAGCACCTGCCTGACCAGGTAATTCCCTTCTAACGTCTGGTAAACTCCGGGAGCAGAAATACACTGGGATGTTTGCAATGACCGAGAGGGGCCATGGGAGCAATGTGAGAGGGATCCAGACCGAAGCCACCTTTGACCTCTCTGCCCAGGTGAGGAATCTGTCCTTCCCCTGCCGTCCAGGGCAGCAGGAAACCTGGACAGAACCAGATCTCCTTCTTTCTGTGTCCAGCTTCACACCCTCTGTGTGTGCTCTCTGGCCCCGGGAGCTGAGATCCAGATCAAATGTCTAAGTGTTTTAATAGAGGTGGATATGTGCTGAGCCTTCATGAACCCAACACAGCCAACATTTATATGGTGCCTTTGAGACACTGAACACTGCTGCAAGCACTTTGTGTGTACTTGTGAATTTAATCCCTTGTCATAACTCCAAAAGAACAACATTAAAGCCATTTGGTTCTCATTCCTATCGGTAGCAGGAAAGGACTGGAGGAGATGCCTTTGTTGGTCCTCTCCATTGTGCCCTGTGTCAGGAGAGCACTGTGCTGGGGCCACCTTATCAGGAGCTGAGTCTTCCGTACTGGGATCATGTGCTGTGCCTCACCGTGACCTGCACTGACATTTTACATGACAACAGAAACAAGAGTGTTACCAAACAATCTGACTCTTCTCCTTTTACTATGTGTGGTCAATGCTGAGGTTTTTCCTTTTCATTCTTTCTCTTCCTTTTCCTTTCTTCTTCTTCTCTGTTTTTCTTCCTTTCCATTCCCTTGCTAATTAAAAAGATGTTGGCTAAATCTCTCTACATTGCTAGCTCTGTCCACAGTGGGTCACAACATACCCTGGGGACGCTGCTTTGTAACCCTCATTCCCATCTCTTTAACTCCTACACACACCTGCCCCTGCTCCCCACCAAAAAAGAAAGTGACTGTGTGCTTATCTCACTCTCCTTTATAGTTTCTTGCTTGATATTGGGTGTTCCTAAGAACTACAAAGGGATAAACAAGTGTTGAGGTTCTTTCTAGAAATGAAGCTGTGTCAGTCGGTGTGTGCAAGCACGTGCCCGAGTGTGGCTGCGGGTGCTGCCTGGCCGTGTGGCTGCTCCGCTTTGTCTGTTCTTTATTTTTGCAGTTTGTCCTTGAGTGTGTGGATTTTTGTTAGCGGGTTTCCTGACCCAGGAATGCTGGTTGGAGGTGGCCAGGGTCTGGAATGACAGATGCAGGGGTGGGGTATATTGGAGGATGCCCTGCTTTTCCTTCTGCCGCAATGTTAGTTCTCTCCAGCAGCCAGTGATGTCCAAGATCATAGTAAGAACAAGAATAAGCACTACCCTATACTGACCACTTGCGAAGTGCCATGCTCTGTATCAAACTCCCTCTGTGTAGTTATTCTATGTTTCCTCCCAGCAACAGTTCCAGAAACGCAACATTAAACTGGTCCTGTAAACTGAGCATGGATGTGCCATGTACCAGGCTAAGCAGTCTACTTGTAACATCATTTCAAATGTTCTGTGATCTTATAAAAACGCATTATTGTCCCTACTTTACAGATGGGGAAATGGAGGCTCATGGAGGTTAAACAGCTAACTGGCTATGCAGTTAATGGTGAGTTAGGTTCGGGTGGGACTGCCCTCAGCAGCTTGGCTTTTCTGCCAGTGGTGGCATGCTGACCTAACATCCTCTGGCTTTTGGCTGGCCGATTTTTTTCCTCTCCCAAAGCCATGGTATTGAGGTCACCTTGCTGTCATTGATGGGGGAAAACACCCACAGCTTTTATTTACTTGTTTCTTCTTACAGTTATTACTTTTTTACAAAAATAATTTCCTGTGTTGGTCCCATTTTCCCCAAACAGCATAAATGACTTAGCTACCTGGCGTGCCTCAGCAGCTGCCACTGTCTGACAGGGGACCTGCAGAGTTGCAATCATAATGACGAGGGGCCTCTGGTGAACACTGTCTCCCGTGGGGCTGGGAGAGAGAACGATCCCGTCATAAACTCATACCACCGAGAACTGACATAGCAGGAATGGATTTCTCCCTTCATTGGGTTCTGTGTTTTCCCCTTCATTTCCCTTTCAAAATGCTGGAGCTTATTAAATAAGTGTTCTGTCCCCCAGGACCATTTAAATCTCTTACATGTTTTGGTTTTTCATTCCCGTGGGTTGGTTGTTTTACATTTATTTTTGGGAGGTGGATTGGGTAGTGGTATGGATAGTTAAGAGATAAGAGAGAGTTTTGTTTTTATGCTTTATTCTAAATAGCAAAAATAAATGAGGTTATGAACTCTCTGGCCACAGGCATCATTTTTAGTACCTACAACGCTGACCATTTTGCTGGTCTTCAACAGATAATTACTCCAGAAACTGACACACATGGTGTGCGTTATTTAGATGCAGCTTTAACGCCAGGGTTTTGGCTGATGCAAACTTTCCAAATCAAGCATTTTGCCAGAAGTGACAAACCTCTTTTCCCAGAGCATAGCAAATGTTTATGGGGACGAGTGGCCTCCTTCTCCCTTCCCCATCCCACCAGATAGTTTCTGCCAGGCCAGTGTTTCCTCTGCCACTTCTCTTTCTTCCCCTGGGTGTAAGCATGCCCCCACCCACATGGGTTGTATTTTTATTGCTGTTATTTTTCACTGCACTCAGCCTCAAGTAATGCCTCTCCTTGAGAAGCCCTGGCTGCCCTGATAAGACAAGGGTGGCCTCCAGAGACGTCTCTTAAAAACCTCCAGCATGTCCGTTGATGTTTCTGAAAAGCTCTCGCACATGTTAAAAGTTTCCCTGTGCAAACATATGTCAGAGAATGTTTTCTTAGGCTTCAAGACTATATTTCTTGGCCAGCGGGAAAGTATTGTCTATGTACTTTATAGTCTGAAATCTGAGACAATCTTTGCATGATCAATAGCTTGTTGGTTTAGTTCAGTCACATCTTCAATATTGTCAACTCCAATTAAATGTGCAGTTCCACTCTCTGCCATTTCCCCTGGGCTCCCAACTTGCCCCAGGTGCCCTGTATTCAGAGCTGGCATCAGGGCCAGTTGCTCTTTGGCAGGAGGCTTAAAGGTAACTCAGGTGGCAACGGAGATTGGGGAGAGCCAAGAAGTGAGGGGAGCATTTCCATTGTGACCCTTATATCAGCTTCCAGAGAGTAGGAAAGAGAAGACAGAGTTTTGAGTTGAGCCTGAGATCAAAACCCCTGCATTTTCTTCCTGCTTCTTCATGACCAGTGTTAGTTTCAGACTGTTTTGAGCTGGAATCCTTGGACATATTCAGAGACAAACTGCATGGTGCATTCTAAGATTTTTCCTTCCTAGGAAAGAGACTCATTTACAAGTTCTTCTGTTTTAGGAGCTTGAACATATGAACCTCTTTTGGGAAACTTTATTTATTATATTTGTTGATCAGGAAAATAGACATTTTCAACAGCTTAAATGAGGGATTTCTTTTTATAAAAATAAAAATTGTTTGGGCTGATACTGTAAGCAGTGGTGGGGATAGGTCATGGCTGTCTATTTGTGTTGCTTTATCCAAGCATACAGTTTTGGCCTTCGATTACTTGGCTTTCATTTAAACAAAGACCCACGTCATGGAGACAGGAAGGTTCAGGGCCTGGGAAACAGTGAGGAACCAAGTGATTTGCCCAGAAGGAGTAAACACCGGCAGATGAAATGCAACTCACAGATGTGGACCCTGGGACAAGCCATCTAAGGGCCCAGATCATTGGATGCTCCATCCTTTCTTAGAAATCTTGCAGGTGGGCTGTTTGGAGGTGAGGGGTGTGGAGAGCTGAGCACATACCACCAGGGCTTTTAGAGGTTTTGGTGTTGGATGATTTAAAGGTCAAAACTTTGCTATGAAGTAGTCTAGAGAGATAATTGAAGAAAGCCTTTATACATTAAAGCCAGGCAGGCTCAGCCAAACAGCACACATGTCAGCCCGGCATTATAAACAGTAGAGACTGGGAGGGAGAGAACGAACACCTTTTAAAGATTGAAAATTGGCAACTTATTTTCTAGATTGGATTATTCCTTGAAAAATCACTTTAATCTCCAGCCATTTTCAAAGTTGAGGTGGAGGTGGAATAAGTGAATTGAGGTGATAGCACAGTCATGTTGGTTTCAAGACATGGAGCCAGGTGACCTTCCCGTTGTCTTCTCTTCTGCTGTGAAATCCCCTGGAAACAGCACCCTGCACTGTGTGGGTCTGTTTGCACAGTATTCATTGCCTTGAGCCAGGGAATTGAAATGAGCCATGGGAAGGGAAACACTGTTGCTCTGCTGTTTCTGTGTAGGAGTTTGTAATTGACACACCATGTGAAAATGCCGAGAAGATGTATATTGGAAAAGCCACGTACGGGAATTACCCAGCCGTCTTTGCCCAGCTCATCATAGATGGAAGATCTCAAGGGTTGTTACCAACACAGACAACTAGAATACTTCTCTTCATTGGTACTATTTACTGGTGAAAACCCATTTCACAGAGCTGCTTTTATCTTGTAAGTAATTTAGTACTAACTTTATCTCCTAATATGCATGAAGAAATTTATCATTACATGTTGACATTATATGCTGTCATGTGTGGTGCACAGCTGTGGAACTGAGTGAGTTTGAGAATCACAGATATGTTATACCATTCCAGGAAATAAGTAAAGCTATAGGAAGGAGAGCTTAATAATGATCTCGATGCCTTCCTTAGGGCCCCACTGTTTCATCGTTCCTGTCCGGGATGAAAATGGAAGCTTGTACCCAGGAGTGACAGCTATTGATATGATGTACAAGGAGGGTGAGTCCCCAGCTGCCCTTCTCCTGTGCTTACTCTTCCCACCTGCTCCCCACCCCACTCAAGGAGAATCTAACCTACCTTACGTTACTGAAACAGTGAAGGTAGAGAAAACTTCCCCAGAGAAGATGTCTGGATTTTCAAGCCTCATGAAGTCTTTTATGTAGAACTGTTCAGGAATGTTGTAGATTGCCTTTTATGAACATGCATCGGTCTCAGTTTCTCCCAGCTTCTCAAATTTTCCAGTAACGAGGCAGTTTTGTCCACAATGCTATTCTGTCTTCTCTCCTCTCAGACTTGGGGGCTCTCACGGGGCAGGCTGTGGCTCTCTTCTTTGCACCCCTGGCCACCTGCCTGCTGTCTGTGCTCATGAGGCCCTTAGTGAGTCCTGAGGACTGACTCAGTGCCTTAGTTTGCTAGGGCTGCCATACCACTAACTGTGGGGCTTAAGCAACAGAAGTGTATTGTCTCACAGTTCTGGAGGCTGGAAGTCCAAGATGAAGGTGGAAGTCCAAGATGAAGGTATCAACAGGGTTGGCTCCTTCTAAGAGTGGTGATGAGAAGTGAAGCCAGCCGGACTTCCTGGGTTGAGTGGGGACTTGGAGAACTTTCCTGTCTTACAAGAGGATTGTAAAATGCACCAATCAGCACTCTGTAGCTAGGATTGTAAAACACACCAATCAGTGCTCTGTAGCTAGCAAGAGGATTGTAAAATGCACCAATCAGTGCTCTGTAAAAACACAGCAATCAGTGCTCTATAGCAAGAGGATTGTAAAATGCACCAATCAATCAGTGCTCTTTAAAACGTACCAATCAGTGCTCTGTAAAATGCACCAATCAGCAGCAATCTAAAAGTAGCCAATCGTGGGGAGGATTGAAAAAAGAGCACTCTGATAGGACAGAAACGGAACATGGGAGGGGACAAATAAGGAAATAAAAGCTGGCAACCCCAGTCAGCAGTGGCAAACCACTCTACCCTGTGGAAGCTTTGTTCTTTTGCTGTTCACAATAAATCTTGCTGCTGCTCACTCTTTGGGTCCGTGCCACCTTTAAGAGCTGTAACACTCACCACGAAGGTCCACGGCTTCATTCTTGAAGTCAGCAAGACCATGAATCCACCAGCAGGAACCTACTCCAGACGCAGTGAGGGAAGGATTTGTTCTAGGACTCTCTCTTTGGCTTGTAAATGGTTGTCTTCATGTTAACCTGGTGTTCTCCCTGTGTGCATGCCTGTCTCCCAGTTGCCCCATCTTATAAAGGACAGAAGGCATTTAGATTAGAGCCTGCCCCAATGACCTCATTTTAATTTGATCACATCTGTAAAGACTCTGTCTTCAAATAAGGTCACATACACAGGTATAGGGATTAGGGCTTCAATACATGAATTTTGCGGGGGGTGGGGGGACACAATTTAACCCATAACATTTGGTGAGATCAGGACATGCCTGTATGCTCCAGGGACCACTCATGGCCAAGGTCATGCCAAGCCAAGGAAGGGAGACTGGGAGAGAAGGAAAAAAAAGAAGGAAGAGCAGTAAGAGAAGAGGGAAGAAGTGGCCCATCCTTTGGTGGAGGGGACAGTCTATCCTGGCCCCTTAGTGTTTACTGTCCACTGCCACGACTGCAGGCATGGCTGCAGGTGGGTTTGTGAGGGTTTTAGATGTATCTCCCAGAGGTGACCGAGACCCTCGCTGGGCTGGGCTCCTTGAAAGTTCCTTGCATGTCAAATATTGCTGAGAGCAGAGGGGTAGGCTGAGCTCTGTGAAGTCGTGCCAGACGTTGAAAATGCTGGCAATGGCAGAGAGTCTGCTCTGGTGCCCTTGTAAGCTGCTAAATGCACGTGTGTCCTTGTCAAGGGGTGAAGCTCTGAATAAAGACATTTACTAAAGACAGATTGTTTTCCCCTAGATTAAATCTCTCTAAGTTTTCACAAAGAGAAGACCCCAGACTCTGGCAGGTGTCTTTAGGAAATGTGTCTGCCAGATTTCAGGACCACCTGCTTCCCCCATTTCCTCCTGCCCTTGTGGCTGTTTTCCCTTGTCTTGTGGGCATTTGCTGTCAACAGTTTGCTCAGTGTGCAGAGGAGAGAGCACTGGGAAGGAGGAGAGATTTGAGCACTGCTTTCCTGGGGAGAGCAAGCCTGCTTCCCTGCCTCTGGCTTCAGCTTCCCATTCTTGCAGTTGCTTAGAACTCTCCCTTTCTTAATCACAGTCACTGCTCGGGAGGTAGGTGTGCATCCACTGCATGCCCAAAGCATGCAGGCTGCATGGAAGGAACACCCATTCTCCTCCATTCTCGCTAGGGAGGAAGGGGCCAGGCTGGTGGAAGAAACAGGTACAGCTCATCAAGAAAACAACAGACAGTATCCCCATGTCCATCCCAAAGGAAAAAGCACCAACAATTCTGGAAGTAAAATAAGGGGCTTTGTATTTTAGTGGCAACAGGCCTGGGAAGTAGCAGGAAAAATACTTCTGATGCTGCATCCATTCCCCCTTTCTATTCTTGCCAGGTCTTCATGGTGTGGACAGTGGGATTTTAATATTTGACAAGGTTTGGATACCCAGGGAGAACCTGCTGGATAAGTGAGTAGTTTCTCCTTTACTCAGGTCAATGGTGCAGATGACCTCACTGCTCTCCAAAGTTGGCTTGGTTCTTGGGTCTCGTGGGCTGTGTGTCTGGGCAGTCTTCCCCTAACTACCCCTACAGGTTTGTTGACAGCTAATTGGAAAAGATACATCTGCAGATAGAAAAAAAAATGTAAAATTATTCAACATGCTGTTGTCCAGACGTAATGACCATTACACTTCAAATATACGTCTTTCCAAACTTTTCTCTATGCCCATATGTCTAAAGAGAGAAAGGTGTCAGATTTTTACTAAACGAGATCCACTTCTAGATTTTGTGTTTAAAATAACATGTACTTTCCATTTAACATTATATAGCAAATGTTTTTATGTAATGCTAAGCACACACGTGCATTATCATCTTTAATATCATTATAATAGACTGTTAAATAAATGGTTTATAAGTTATATAATCAATTTCTTATTGTTGGACATGTAGGTTTTTTCCTCCCCTCCCAGTGGGATATAATGGGATAAACAGATGGGTGCTATTGCTTCCTTTGTGAGTGGCAGGGGATAAGGCACCATCTTTCAGCTTCCAGGTGTGTTCTGGGGGTGGAGCTCTAGGGGTTAATGATGCTTTTCACAGAAGCTGAGAAACCCCAAGTACTTTTAATTTTCTCAGCCGCATTTCATGCATCCAGTAAAAATATTGAGCCATAGTCATGTTAAATCTGTGACGAAGCCAGCAATCAGAATGCACACAACCAGCTGTCTTCCTGACTCCCCATGGATTTCCCTTGCATGCTTTGCTCCTTTTTGTTGCCAGCAGATACATGTAGTGGATGCCAACAGCTTAAGAAAATTGTATGGGAAAAAAACTTAAAAATGATTGGTCCAACAAACCGCCATGACACAAGTTTACCTGTGTAACAAACCAGTACTTGTACCCCTGAACTTAAAATAAAAGTTAAACAAATGGAGGGATAAGGAAGTAGAGGATAGAATAGTGGTTACCAGGGGCTGGGAAAGGTAGGGAGGAGGAGGGGATGGGGAGAAGTTGGTCAGTGGATACTGTTAGAGTTGGATTGAAGAAATAAGTTCTGGTGTGATATTGCACAGGGTGATATCGTTAACAAGAATGTGTTGTATATTTCAAAATAGTTACAAGTTTTGAATGTCCTCATTCCAAAAAATTGATAAACGCTTCAGAGGATGAATATGCCAATTACCCTGATTTTATTATTATACAATATATACATGTATCAAAACATCACACTGTATTCCATCAATATATACTGTTATTATATGTCAATTCACGAAATAAAGCAACAAGAAAAAGAAAAAATCTTAAAATGGACCAGATTCTGCTTACCATTTTCCTCCTGTGAACTGATAGGAAATAAAATGGAAACAATAAAAGCATCTTCACAGTTATCCTGGTGGGTAGTAAAGTCCCCCAGGCCCCTTCAGGACCACCAGCATTCATATGGAAATGCGAGAAACTCAGAATAGCTAAAACAATCTTGATAAAGAAGAACAAAGTAGGAGGACTCACAGCTGGTGATTTGAAAACTTACTATAAAGTATTCAAGGCAGTGTGATATTTGCATAAGGATAGATATATGTACAATGGAATAGAATGAAGAGTCTAGAAATAAATCCTTACAGTTACAGTCAATTAATATTCCACTGCAGAGCCAAGACAATTCAATGGGGAAAGAATAGTCTTTTTGACAAATGGTGCTGGGACAAACTAGGTAGCCACGTGCAAAAGCATGAAGTTGGACCTTTACTTCCTACCATATACAAAAATCAACTCAAAATGGATCACAGACCTAAATGTAAGAGCTAAAACTACACAATGCTTAGAAGAAAACACAGGTGTGAATTTTTGTGACCTGAGTTTAAGCAGTCTATTAGACTTGGCACCAAAAGCACAACTAACCAAAGAAAAAATAGATAAATTAGACTTCATCAAAGCTGTAAAAAACTTTTTTTGCATCGAAGAACACTATGAATAAAGTGAAAACCTACAGAGTGGGAGAAAATATTTGTAAATCATATATATTAACATCACAAGGGTATAGTATCCAGAATATAGAAAGAACTATTACAGCTCGAGAATAAAAAGACAACCCAATTATAAAATGAGCAAAAATCTGAATAGACATTTCGCTAAAGATTTACAAATTGGCTGCTGAGCATATGAAAAGATGCTCAACATCACTGCCATTAGGAAGATATGAATCAAAACCACTGCGAATACCACTCTGCACCTACTAGGGTGTCTTTTTTTTTTTCTTTCTTTCTTTTTTGAGATGGAGTCTTGCTCTGTCGCCCAGGCTGGAGTGCAGTGGTGTAATCTCGGCAGTCTGCAACCTCTGCCTCCCAGGTTCAGGTGATTCTTTTGCCTCAACCTCCTGAGTACCTGGGATTACAGGCATGCGCCACCATGCCTGGCTCATTTTTGTGTTTTTAGTAGAGATGGGGTTTTGCCATGTTGGCCAGGCTGGTCTTGAACTCCTGACCTCAGATGATCCACCCACCTCAGCCTCCCAAAGTGCTAGGATTACAGGCACAAGCCACCATGCCCAGCTGATGTCTCTTATTAAAGGGACAGACAATAACAAGTATTGGGGAGGATGTAGAGAAATTAGGACTGTTTGTTATACATTGCTGGTAGGGCTGCAAAATGGTGGCACCAACTAGGAAAACAGTTTGGTCATTCCTCAAAACTGTAAAGTTATCATCTTATGACCCAGCAATTCTACTCCTAGGTATGTGTGAAAACATTGTCCACAAGGGAATTGCAAACATATATCCACACCAGAAATTATACACAAATGTCGGTAGCATAATTATTCACAATAGCAAAAATGGGAAAATAATCTAAATATCCGTCAACTGAGGAAATAGGAAATAAAATGTGGTATATCCATACAATGGAATACTATAAAACCATGAAAAGAAATGAAGTACTGACATGCTACAACACAGATGAACCCTGAAAACATGCGAGTGAGAGAAGCCAGACATAAAGACTACATATGATATGATTCCATCTATGTGAAATTTTTCCCAGAACAGGCACCACAGAGAGAGAAAGTAGGTGAATGGTTACCAGGGGCTGGAGGGAGGGACTGCTAGTGGGGTGGGGTCTGGGTTTCTTTTTGGTGTGGTGAGATGATTTGGAATAGGATCATGGTGATGGTTGTACAATTTCATGGCTATACTCAAATCCATCGAATTGTACACTTTGAAGGGATAAATTTTATGGTATGTGAATTACATCTCAGTTTTTAAAAAGTGGGTCAGTGTGCGGTCTGCACAGTCAGGCTCCGGTGCTGGCTTAATGTCTCAGGAAACCACTACCTCCCTTGAGTCAAGCCTTTCTCAGCATCTCTTGGAGTGGGACTCCCCCTGCTCTTATCTGCTCTCTGTCTCAAGGGGGAAGTTCTACGATGGGGAAATCCGAGTGCTTCCCTACGTGTGCACATGGGAGCCACCTGACTTCATTTCTGGTGGTGCTATGTCCTGCTTTTTTGTGAACCACCCCCTCTCTTTTCCACAGGTTTGGTTCCGTGGCTCCAGATGGACAGTACCATTCCCCTGTTAGGAACAAGAGCGCAAGATTCAATGCCATGCTGGCAGCACTGACCCCTTCGAGATTAGCTGTGGCTTTCCAAGCTATGGGTGCCATGAAGGTAGTTGACTCTGATTTTAATTTATCTACTGTGAATTCTCTCGCAGCTCAGGAATGAGTAACAATTTCAGGAGCTGAGCTTCTCGAGCTACAGTTGGTATAATATGGCCAGGGTTCCCAGTTAGATGCTGGGGAGTGCCAGGTGCCCATCCACAGGGAACATTTCTACACCCTTCTTAAGAGGGAATCCTGCCCATCTACATCCCAGATGTGTGCTGCTCACCCTGGGGGTGGAGCACAGGCATTGTGGTAATAGAGCCAGGAGAGATGACCAGGGAGAACGGGATGTTCAGAGCAAACACATCTGCTGGAGAAGCAGCTAAGGGTTGGCCCATGTGTGCAAAGGTCGGTGTGTCTTGGCTGAATTCACCCGGGAGTGTTGATCCTCATGTGTCTGTAGAGGGTGTAACGTTCTCCCATCACAGTCTGGAGGCCATGAGGCCAGACCTCCAGGAGCCATCTCTGCCTCCCTGCCCTGACTCTCCCGTATATTGGTTTGGACAGAGGAGCCTGGAGAGCAAAGCTCTGGAAGGGCCTCCTTCCCCTCCCCAGGGCCTCAGGCTACTTTGTTCTCTGGGCCTTCTCTGTCTCTTTGCATGAAGGAAAAGCCTGCTTTAAGCTCCACTGAGCTTGGTGAAGCTGGAAGAAAAATTAAGTCTCCCCAGGAATATACATCTGGGGCTTGAGTCCAACTTTTCCATCAAGAAGGAATAAATTTCATTCACTTGACTCCAGGCCTGACATCAGCGCGGAGTCATCTGAATAGCAGGAAAGCCCTTCTTTACTTGCTTTGGTGTCGGCCACGCTTCACAGATGGCCTGCCCTGACCCAGGCTTCCCCTTGTGGTGCTTCCTGTGAGGGGCACAGCTGTGGCCATCAACATGCGTACTCAGCCTGGCCTCACGCCCGCCCGTGCACCCCAGTTCCTGTGCTTGTTTTGTGGTGGTTCTTTCAGTGGGGCCGGGTGGGTGTTCAGGTCTAAAGTCTCATGTCAGGAGGGGCTCAGGACCCTTGGCTGAACCGTCTGATATTGAATGGGGCCCCAGAGAGCCTTGTAAAGGCGTCAGCACAGACAGCAACAGAGTGCCGAGGAAAACTGGTTCTTCAGGTCTGCAATAGAAGCCATTTCAGCCATCCTCAGGACTCCAGAGAGAGGCAAAAATAGAAAAGCCAGACGAGCCTAGGATTACATGGAAGGGAAGGTTGGTTAAACATCAGATGCAGGGTTAGCTGAAGCCGTGATAGCAGTCTATAACTGCAGTAGCCTGCAGACCGTCCTGACTCAGGGGCCCTCTGAGGAGAGTGCTGGGTGCATATACAAAAACTCACGGTGGACAGTGGCCAGGCAGGCTGCTGGGAAACCCCGCTCTTGTTGGTTTTGATGGGGTGATGATGTGTGAAGGACTTCCACGCCACCAGCAGCCCTGCAGGCTCATTGAGGTCCACAGTGGGGTTGTGTGGGACAGGGCGTGGGGCGGTACAGACCAGACCAGGCGGAGGTGGGAGCCTTCCAGGAGGGCTTTGGTTTTCAATATCACCAGATCTAGAGCAGGGTGGGGGTGGTGTCTCAGGGAGAGGAGCCAGAGTGAGTGATTCCTAAAAGGTTCATGTTCTCCTTTCTACTGGATATTATCATGGGCCAGCCCCTGCCAGGCCCAGGAGGGTCTTGGGGGCCACATCAGTTCCCTTATTGGTTGTCTGATGTGTAGACTTCATTCCTGGCAACACAGAGACGTGATCATGATCACGGGCCGGAAAGCCCTGGGCTCAAGTCTCATCCTGCCCATGACCAGCAGTGGGGCTGTGAACAGGCCATAGCACTCCCTAGGGCTCAGTTTCTTCATCTGTGAAATGGGTCTTAGGATGGTGGTGAGGCGTGAGTGAAGGGGGTGTGTGCAGCGCTGGCCCAGTGCAATGCTCCATAGCTCGCGGCCGCTATTTGTGTGATGGTTGTTGTTGATGTTGTTGTTGCTGCTGCTGCTGCTGCTGCTGTTACTGGGAGGACAGGAGTTGGCTAAAGGAAAGGAAGACATGGGCATTCCCATGAAACAAATACCTGGTATCCTGGCCTCCAAGTAACAAGGCAATATGCAGTGTTTTGCAGAAATGCATAGCGTCCTTTGAATTCCCAGGTGTCTGAAGCAAACCATAGTAACCCGGAATTAGTATCTGCCCTGCCCATCCAGACCTCGTCAGGCGATGGGATTGTCAGGCAGTGGGAAGACCCTGCACAGAGCCGAGCAGGGCTCAGACCCCATGTGGTCCAGGCACCCTGCCGGACAGCGACCCGGGCCGCTGTGATCTCATCTCCAGCGTCTCTGGCGAGGATGATCTCACCGGCCCTCTTGGCAGCTCCTCCTCTCCTATGGCTCAAACACATGACATATGTTTTCCCGGATGAAACCTAAGATGGTCCTTCTCCTTCTGCTCTTGCTGATGAGTGGAAAAATGGATCCGTTTCTCCTACGTGCGTTCCTTGTGTGTTAGAAAACTGTCACCGCAGCTCCCCACAGTGACATTCACTCAAGGCCGAGCGTGCCTGGTTGTTTTGAACTTTGCCCAAATGTCATATTTTTTCATGGTTCTCTTTCATTTCCATGGCATTCCTCAGAACTTTCAGGTTTTCTCTTAAAGCCTTGCCGTATTAACCATCATCTAATTTGTGTCAGAAATGCCAGGGCAAATTCAATGATTACCAAGAACACAAGGAAAAGGAAGCGAGTGTGTTTGGGAGGGGAGGGAGCGGGGGCTTGGGAGACCTCCGCAGCCTGTGCCGGATGCTGGGGAGCCTTTTCAGAAGGAGGAGGAAGCTGGGGCACCTGAGAGAGTGAGCAGTGTAAATGAGGTCTGGCCCACTTCTCTGGATTTTGCACAGAGGTAAATATTTTAGCCAAGACAAGCTCCTCTTGTAAATTTGGTGCTGCACGGTAGCTGGTTCCCACCCCCAGGATGTGTGATTCCGCAGCTCTGGGGTGGGGTGGAGAATCTGCATTTCTGGGTTCCCGGGTGACACTGCTGCTGTGGGCTCTGTTCCTTGAGACCCCTGCACAGAACACATGGATGTGGTTGTGAAATATCAGCATTGTCTCAGCCCACTTGTCACCCTCTGGGTCCCCAGGATCAAGGCCCAAGTTCTGTTCCTGTATCCAAGATCCTTCATGACCCCTCACTGTAGCCCCTCTCTCCATTGGCCTCTGTCGCTCTGGCCTCATTTCCGTCTCTCCCCTGTGCCTCTGCGGGAGGGGGCTCACGCATGCTGCCGTCCTGCTGGAGATGCCCTCCTTTTGCATGGGTAATTTTCATGTACATTTCAGAGCTTGTATGACTGTCCCCTCTTTGGAAAGGCCTCAGCCTGCGTGTGGTTCCTTTGTCACCTGTTCCCAAGGCACTGGACTCCCCACTTGCAGCATGTATTACAACTCATGAGTATAACAACTCACGTGCAATAGATGGGCCGGGTCTCCTTCACTAGCCTAAAAGCTCCACGCAGCCGGGGCCCTGCCAGCCTCATCCGCTGCTCTGTGCTCAGCTTCACACACAGGGCTGGGCACAGAGTAGACACACGGCAAATAGGAGTGGAAAGAGTGAATGAGGTCTGAATCAGGATTCACATCCAAAGCCCCTGGCGTAGCTCTTAGCAGAGGGAAGCCCTCAGTGCCTGTTGCTTCTTGTGCTTCCACAATCCAACCCCCACTTCTGGGTCCACGTTGAGTGGGGAGGAGGAGGTTGCTGCCTCTTTGATCTAACTGCACGTAACCCTTCTGTCCAGAATCAGGAATCTTCTTTCTTTCTTCCTCTCTGCCCCAGACACTGCTCCCCATAGTATGTGCTTCACGTGTACGCACTCGTGCATTGTGCTGTAATCAGGCACTGGGGTCATGCTCACCTACACTTGGCAGTGTGGCCCTGGTGGTCTGGGAGTGTGCCCAGGGCTGGGGCTGCAGAGTCACATGCAGCGGCTGAGCTGCGGGACTGCATGCTGAGTGCAGCCAGCATTCTGGGCCGTCTTTTCAGGCATGTGGGTGCTGGGCGACAGACAACTCAGCCAGTCCTCGGAACCTGAACGACCATCTCCAAGTTGTACAGGTGCTGCATGGGAGATAGGGGTAGCTTTTCCCAGCCCCAGGAGCTTCCGGGAGAGCAAAGGGAAGACACTGGCTTCAGGGGATTCTCAGAACCGGCGATAGACACAATCTTTTCCTACAGTGTGCATTGTTGGGTGTAAGTGAAGAGTCTCAGCAAGGCACGGGGGAGTTTCTCCCTCCTGTTGATGGGGGTTTGAAATGGGATATTGCATCCTTGAGTAACCCCTTTGTGACCTTCTGACTGCAAGGGTTCATGGGAGATTTGAGCAATGAAGAGGAGGTTGAGGGCATCTGAATGCCCTTGAGAGCCAGCAGGGGTTGGTCAGTGGCCAGCGTGGACCCTTCTCACTGCGCAGGGAGTGGTGGTGTGGCTCTGTGGGCCTGTGCTGTGTTAGATGAGCACAGCGGGCTGCATGCTGCCACTGCTGTGGGGTCTTGCTTGGGATTGCCCCATCACCCAAGCTCTGACACAGCTCCAGAGAGGTCCTGTTGTCAGTGTCCTCACCGGGGTGTCTGGCTCCTGGTCATCCGGCTCTCCACCACTCTGCCTGTGTGCTTCAGCTACTGGCTGGGGCTGGGGCTGGGGCAGATGACCAGGTGTCAGAGTGTGACATTCTATCTGTCCTAATGGCCACAAACCAGGTGCCATGACACTTCCTCCTGAGCACAAGGTTACTCCACCTCCTCACATCAATCATCTCAATGTTTGTGGCTATTGCTGTAACACGATCAGGCTTTTGTCTGTTTTCTTTTTGCTTGGGGATCACCTACTTTTATTTTCTTCTGGAATCACTTTGTGTTCATCTGTTCTTGTCATAGGTTGATCTCATTTTGTATCATTACTAACACAACCTTTAGTGGGCAGGGATTGTTTTCTTATTTAGTCTCTGCAAGGCCTAGTAGATCCCTACATGTCATGGAAATAATTTTACTCTTCTAACCATCCTTCCATCTATTGTCTGTTCATCCACCCACCTGTTCATCCACCTGTCCGTCTGTGTCCATCCACCTCTCCAGCCACTCACCCATTCACCCACCACCCATCCATCCACCCGTCCATCATCTATTCATCACTCATCCATCATCTATTCATCCATCCATCATTCATCATCCATGCATCATTCATCATCTATTCCTCCATCCATCATCTACCTGTCCATCATCCATCCATCCATCCATCCATCCATCCATCCATCCATCATCATTTTTCCATCCAATAATCCATTCATTCCACCCATCCCACTACAAAGACTCCGAGCACAAGAGTGATCAGCTCATGTATAATTTAGTAGTTGAGGCGGAGTGTATTAGTCCATTCTCACACTGCTAATAAAGACATACCTGACACTGGTTAATTTATAAAGAAAAGATGTTTGATTGACTCAAAGTTCAGCATGGCTGGGGAGGCCTTAGGAAACTTACAGTCATGGCAGAAGGGGAAGCAAACACGTCCTTCTCCACATGGCAGCAGCAAGGAGAAGTGCTGAGCAAAAGGGGGAAAAGCCCCCTTATAAAACCATCAGATTTCATGTGACTCACCCACCATCACAAGAACAAGATGGGGGAAACTGCCCCCCTGGTTCAGTTAGCTCCCACCAGGTCCCTCCCATGACATGTGCGGATTATGGGAACTATGATTCAAGATGAGGTTTGGGTGGGAACACAGCTGAAGCATATCAGGGAGTTATGGAATGTCCTAGAGAAAACCATTCGCCTACCTGATGGACACCACACTTCACAGAAACTCCCCAGGCAGGGGTGTGCAAAGAAAGGACAGAGGCATTCACCATCCTCAGAGCCTGCCCTTCCTTCAGCAGCAAAGGGCAGAGTGAGGAGTATCTCCGTAAGGTCTTACACGGGGGGCTCAGTGTGGGGACTGAGTTGAATGGGGTTGGTGGGAACGGAAGCCCTCTGATGTTGAGCACAGTGGGACCTCTGCCTCTGCAGACAGTGTGGCATAGCAGAGGGCGGCAGAAGGGGAGGCTATGGCTCTCTAATGTCCTCAACATGTGTGGTGCTCACAAGAGTGTGTTTCCCTGATATTAATAAGGCAGAGCTGACTGAGGCTCATTCTGTTGACACTTTTGTGATGTGGCCAGCCTCACTTATCTGCTCAGATGGAACATGGTGTTGGGGAGTTGAAAGCACAGCTCATTCGCTACAGTTTTATGCCTTTTCAGGTACCTTGTGTGTGCTTGGAGGAGGCGGGGTCACATTGCTCATCCTATTCTGCTCAGGCTGATGTTATCCTTTTTATTTGTTTTGTGCGCACACACACACAGACACAGACACACACAGACACAGACACACACACACACACACACACACACACGCACACTCGCGGGGAGGAGAGAAGCAGGACCTGCTTGGTTGCCAGGGAAGTCCTGTGTGATGAAGGCTTTAGCCTGGGTGATCCTCAGGCCATCTGTGAAATACACATTGTTCCCTGATGTGGAAACTTCCTGGACTTGACCACCAGAGGGCAGCAAATACCAATAATGACCTGCAGGTTCTGTTTTCTTTGCGTTTTACTTTTGTATGTAAGAAGTGGGGAGGCTTTTGCTCTAGTCATGAGTTTGTTTAGCTTCTCATCAGGCATCAGTGTTGATTTTTAAAAAGTGTCAACATAAGAAGAAGGATGCATGAGCTGAGTAATTGTCGGGCTCAAGACCAAGATTGTAAATAGGATACAGTTATTTTGACGACTCTTCAGGATATAATTTGTCTCATAAACGTCTTTAAAAACATATGTTTGCAGCATTTTGGGTGGGTATAAAATGGTTAAATAATGTTTTTTGGTTTTCTATAGCAGTTGTTTACATATTTAACAACCGAAATTTAAATAGTTGTCTTTTTTGTAACCTTTTATTTTAGGTTGAGGGGTACACGAGAAGGTTTGTTACATAGGTAAACACATGTTATGGTGGTTTGTTGTACAGATTATTTCATCACCCAGGTATTAAGCCCAGTACACAGTAGTTTTCTTTTCTGCTCCTCTCCCTCCTCCCCGGTCCCCCTTCAAGTAGACCCCAGTGTCTGTTGTTTCCTTCTTTGTGTTCATAAGTTCTCATCATTTAGCTCCCACTCTAGGTGAGAACCTGTGGTATTTGATTTTCTGCTGCTGTGTTAGTTTGCTGAGGATAATGGCCTCCAGCTCCATTCACAAACATTTCTCCTTAAAAGATACATCTACTGCCCTTTTTCCTCAAAGACCAGAGAGCTAGAGAAAGTGCAGCCAGTGATAGTAAGTAGCACAGGATATGTGTATCTGAAATGGATATTTGAAAGAATTTCCATTTTGAATTTGCTTCAATTCCGTGAAGACGTGTTGTACGCCTTCCTCTCAGCACTGTGGATCATGCTAGGAGGTGACAGAGATGACTTGGAGCAGGTGTGTGCCCTCCGGGGACTCATGGCGCATCCAGGTAACTGAAACACTACAGTGCTGTGTGGAGCCTCCGTGGTTACCCTGGCAGGAGGGGACATGTGGCAGCAGGTACTGAGAGTAACATGCCCTACAGAGACAATTGTGGGGTTTTTATGGTCAGGATCCAGTACATGTCCTTTATAGAAGCTTTTTCAAATGAGTCCTCTGGGTCTCTGGCACAAAGACCTAGGAGCTGGCATCCAGCCCTTCCCCATTGAGTAGAGTATCTGGGTCACATTCTCAGATGGGCAGCCAGAAGGCTCTTGGTGGGGTAAGGAGTTTTTCTCTGCTGCAGGAGAGGAAAGTCCTTGAGCATCTCTCCCCATTTGGTGTGGCCCATGAATGTTAGATGTTTGTGGCTGTGACATTTCAAGGAACAGAACTCCCTTTAAGTAAGTCATCAGTGGCTACACAGGCATTGTAGGAAACCCCAGCCTCCTCAGACCTTGGGTTGTGGCAGTGGCAGCTGTGAGGGACGGTGTGATGCTGCCGTAATTGTAGACTGCTTGCCAGTGCTCCCAGCCTGGGTTCTGCTTGGGGGAGGCTTGCCTGCCGTGGTGCCAGCAGCCAGCTCACCTACTGCTGGTAGAACGATGCCCAGGCTGCAGTTGTGAGGTGCTTCACAGGCTTCACTCCATGGAAGTCCTTTCGGCCACCCCTGGGGAAAAGCATGGCCTGTGCCACCTGGAAGGTCAGATATGGATGATTGACAACTGGCCTGCTGTCTTTAGGAGCTTTTCCACCCGAAACTTGATAGTCCATGTAGCATAGGTGCTTGTACAGGTCACCGTCCTTTTCCCTCACTCCACATCGCATTGCCTCATTCCTTTGTTCCATCCTGTAGTGGATTCCCATAGAGAAAGGCAACAACAGCTCAAGCCACAGTCAAATAGTAACTCACTTGTATCGAGTGCTTCCTGTTCAGGGACAATTTTCTGAGCACCTCACATATAATTGTTCATGTGAGTTGAGTGCTGTCCCGATTCCCATTTTCCAGATGAGAAACCTGAGATGTAGGAAGATGTAACAGTTTGCCCCGAGCTTTCTGGGCCTCACACTCTGGTATTCCAGCACTGGGGTCCGGCCCTTTCCCAATGCTGGAGTGGCTCTGTAGTCCTCAAGACGGACGTTCTTGGGATAAACCCTGCTCACTGGCATTCCTGGAACACTTTGTGCATGGTTGGATTTGCCTTGGTTAACCAAACCAAACCAAAGTTATAAAAAATTTGTTGTCCACATTAAAAATGTGGACATTTCACTCAGACTGGGATTTGGTAGATGTTAAATGGTTAGTGGCTGGGCCAGAATCCAGGCCTCCTTCCCCACTGTGACCTGAGGCCTGGTTTAATTTTTAGTGGCACTGTTGACTTTGCCTCACATCTGTATGTCACTCTGGTTCTGAGCACTGTGTGCTAGGAGCAGGAGTGAGAAGGGAAATGAGTTGATCCAGCCTTTTCATTGATGACTTTTTATGAGGAAAAGGGTCGTTTAGAATGAACACTTATTAAGTGTGTCCAATGGATTTTTTTTTAGCTTAGTTTAACGGAATGATTTTGAATACCTTTGCCTACCATAATGAAGTTTAGTAAGCCAAAAAAAGTTCACAATTCCTTAGATAAATTTTAAAAAGTGAACTGGGCCATTGAAATTTGTTACCACAAAACCCTTACAGGCTCTAAGAAGAGAAGCAAAATAATGGTTAGTAGAATATTTGTGGGTTATACATTTCTGTATTATTGTTATAAAGTTTGTGTGTTATTAAGGCCAGGGCTATGAAGTATTGTTCACTGTAGAGCCACATAATATATGAGGATCATGTTTCTTCTCTGTAAGTCGAATGTCAAAGTATCTTTACAATTTGAAGAACAATATTTCTAGCATCAAGAACAAATGGAATCACTTTTCTTATACTCTATAAATTGCTCAGAATCGTATCGTGTTTTTGTTTGCTTGATATTTTGGTAATTGTAACTTTTTAAGGTTTTTAGTTTGTCCTGGAATTTCTAATTGCCTTTGTTTTTTCTTGTTAGGAGAAGAAACATAGGCCTTCATCACTGTATTAGTCGGTTCTCATGCTGCTAATAAAGACATACTGGAGACTTGGTGATTTGTAAAGGAAAGGTTTAATTGACTCACAGTTCTGCAGGGCTGGGGAGGCCTCAGAAAACTTACAATCATGGTGGAAGGGGGAGCAGACATGTCCTTCACACATGGCGGCAGCAGGGAGAAGTGCTGAGCAGAAGGGGTAAAAGCCCCTTATAAAACCATCAGATCTTGAGAGAACTCACTCAGTATCATGAGAACAGCAACATGAGGGTAACTGCCCCCATGATCCAATTACCTCCCAATGGGTCCCTCCCACAACACGAGGAAATTATGGGAACTATAATTCAAGATGAGATTTGGGTGGAAACACAGCCAAACCGTATCAATCACTATAGTAGTAATATCTTCAAGCTTCTTGATCATTTTGTCTATTGTATGAAATCTATTTCATATTCTCCTTTATTAATTTGTGTTTTATTAATTTGGCCTCTATCTGATGCTCTTTGGTTTATTTCTCCATTTGTGTAAAATCCAAGAGAGGTGCCTTGAAAAGTTCAATACAGGGACCTTAGAAGGAGGGGATGTTTTTCATATTTAAAGTGTATGTGCTGCCATGTCCACAATAAGAAGCACAGTCCCCTGCTTCTGTGAAGATGTGTGGCTTTTCCAGATTATTACATGGTTTGCAGTGGAGAGAATCTTGCCTGCATCATAGGGACTTCCCTCTGGGTCAGGCTCGATCTGAGTTTGGAGAGGCTGAAGCAGAAGGAGGTAAACTGAGGAGCAGGCATTCTCTGCTTGCAAGGTTGGCCCTGAGTGGGGTGCCCAAGGGCTTCTGTGGAACTATATTTATTTGCCGCTCAGCAAACTCAGGGGTAAGAAAGTCTTGCTTGTGGTGCCTGACCTCCAAGGCTGGTCACTGGGAATGTCAACTTCAAGAGGACAGAACTTGTGTCTTCTTGGTCACCTCTGGATGAACAGGGCCTGGTACTTAGTAAACACTCAGTGAATGGATGGATGGATGATGGGTGAGTGGATGAGTGGATGGAAAAATGCATGTATAGATGGATGAATGGATGAATAGATGGATTAATTGATGGATGGAGGGATGGATGGGTAGATGAATAGATGGATGAATGGATAGATGGGTGGGTAGATGAATGGATGGGTGGATGGATGAATGGATGGATAGATGAATGAATAGATGGATGGATGGATGGATGGATGGATGGATGGATGGATGGATGGACGGACGAACGGATGGATGAATGGATGGGTGGGTGGATGGATAGAGAGATAGATGAATAAATATAGGGGCAAAGGGAAGGCTTATTTGGTGGAGAATAAGTCAGTCCAGATCACAGCCCTGTGGAGATTGGGTGTGGGTCATCTGGTGGCGTTTAAATGTATTAATGGCCCTGGAATCATGAATTGAATCTTTAGAAAAACAAGCATTTTCTGTTTCTGATGTGTATATGGCGATCTTTTGGACTTGTCCACCCCAGGATATTTTCAGTTCATGCAGGCGTGTATCTGGGCAGTGACTGTTTTGTTTTTATTTCCTGCAGTGCTTACTTGCTCCTTGGCTCACCCTTGCAGATTGCTCATGGCTGAATCTCCTGGGTCTGATGACATTGTCAGTGTGACTGGAGTGCTATTCTGGGTGGATGATAAACAGGTCCGGGGATAGTCTCCTGTTCTCTAAGGACAGCTGTGTAATAGGATTAAAGCTTCAGAGAGCAGCCCTGGCCTAAAGGGTAGAGGAACTGGGTTAAGGGGAATTCTATCTGGGTAAGAGAAATGAATCTTATATTCCAGCAATACAGACCCGGTTGCAGCTCCTCAAACAGGCCACTCTGGTCACCTCTGGACTCAGGACAGATTGGCCCCTCTGCCTGTGACTGTCCCTGTCTTCCTTTCTTGCTCATCTGTTGCCTGGGCATGGATGTTGCTTCCCTGGGAAAGCTTCCTGCCTTTGGGACTGCTCTTAGTGCCTGGCTTATTCCAGCCCTAGGCTACGAAAGGGCAGGAACTTCACACAGTGTGAGGCACACAGGGGGCCTTCAGTAGCTGTCTGTGAACTAAATTCAGCCCTGCACCCAGCCCATCACAAGCGTCTTTGTTCTAACGCAGTCCAGGAGGAAAGAGAGCTGCCACGTACTGATGGTCTCCCATGGGCCAGGCTCTTGAGGTTCCATGTGCATGTTCTCATTAAGTGCTCACAGCAACTCCACCAGGTTTCCAGTTTCACAGCCAAGAAAACAGACGCTCCATGAGGGGAGGCAGCTTGGCAAGGCAGTCACCTCGTATGGGGCAGTGCAGTGTTGTACACATTCGTGTCCCACTTGGATGACTTGAGGATGACAGAATGACTTGAGGGTCCCACAGAACCCTTCTTGTGAAAGACCCTTCATTTGGAGGCTGCACTGGAGAAGGGATGCTGGACATCACATTGGAGCGTCCAAGTGCAGCATCTTCAATTTCTTGAAAGTTCTGTGCTTCTTGCTTGGGTAACTGTGCCTCCTCTGACCTTTGGGCCAACCTGGCCCATGAGAGATTCCAAGAATTTGAACTGTCTCCAGGGTCATGGGGCAGCCTGCATCTCATGCTTGATTTTTCTCCAGGGATATCCTAGGTCAGGTAGTTAGGGTGATGGGCATTAGCTCCAGAGTCAGCCTGATGGGTTGTGTGTGTGTGTGTGTGTGTGTGTTTTTATTAACTTTTATCTGGCAAGAGTGTTGAAGAATCAACTTTTAAAAAATATTTGCATATCTCATTTCTTTGTCTAATTAGTGTTGTGAGAATGATGTCCCAGTTTTCATGCTTGAATAAACAGCTCATGGTGTAAGGTGCTAAGGGCTGACTCACTGCGGCGCGTTCCCTTCTTTTATTTGCCGTCTCGTCCAAGCTTTGTTTCAATCCATGCTCCTGACTTTTTTTTTTAAAGGAATGATCCCATCAGCTAAATTATACCTTTTACTGCCATGAAATACCTGCTTAATTTAGAGGATATGTTTGTCAATGTTGCAGGATAATTCCGAGCGTCAAATCACTAGAAGTGCTTACTACAAAAAGTATACTTGGCCAGGTACAGTGGGTCACGGCTGTAATCCCAGCACTTTGGGAGGTTGAGGCGGGGGGATCACCTGAGGTCAGGAGTTCAAGACCAGCTGGTCAACATGACAAAACCCCATCTCTGCTAAAAGTACAAAAATTAGCTGGGTGTGGTATGGTATACACCTGTAGTCCCAGCTACTCGGGAGGCTGAGGCAGGAGAATCACTTGAACTTGGGAGGTGGAGGTTGCAATGAGCTGAGATCATGCCACTGCCCTCCAGCCTGGGTGACAGAATGAGACTCTGTCTCAAGTATATATATATATATATATGTGTGTGTGTATTGCCTTTGCTCCATTTTAAAGTGGAATTTAAGAAAAGACAGGGGATGGGGGAGATTTAGGTTAAGTGTGACATGACCCCAATTTTATGTATGACCTTACAAATCCTCTGGTTTATTCACTCCAGCTGGACTAAAGACATGTAAGCGTTGGAGGATGGAACATAGAAATTCTTTCCCTTGAGGGGTTTTTAGTCCTATTGGAAAAGCAGAGCGTAAACCTGAAATGATTTTGTGCTGATGTCAGCACCCTGGGAGCACAGGGAAGCTCGTGTTCAGCCAAAGCTGACTTGGCTGCGACGCTGAAGCTAGAATTGGCATATTGGGCAGGCACAAAGAGGAGAGGCTGCATTCTGAGAAGCATAATTTTCAGAACACTGGAGGGCATAGTTCTGTTCAGCACCTAAGGTGCTGTCCATTTCTGGGCTTCATTTTAAAAGAGACACACAGGCAAATGAAGCCAGTCTGGAGATGATCTCCACGACAGTCGACGGTTTTGACACGATGCCACCCTAAGAATTGCTGGAGCATGTATGGGTGCTTAGCTGGGAAAGAGACTTTGGGGAGGAGAAGCATAATAGCAACTGTCCAATAGATTGGTGCAGTTGGAAGCAGCTGGGAAGGTGGTTTGGACCAGATAATGAAGGGATTTGGTTGCCTTGCTAAAGATTCTGCAGTTTATTCTGTTGGCAATGGGGGGCTACTGGAGGCTTCTAAGGAAGAAGCAATGAGATTTACTCATGGTACAGGAGCACCTTGGTTAAATTTGGAGAACGCAGAGGAGGAACAGGTTTAGGGAAGGAGGCATGGGTTTGCTGCGGTGTCAGGCAGGTTGGAGGCTCTGGGAGGCACTGACCGAAGTTGGGGGAGAAGGTGACATTGTGCAGGAACAGGGAGCTATGAGGCACTCTCGACAAAACCTACACTTAAAGGATGAGCCCAAGAGGATTATGGGGAATGCAAGAGGTGGGTCGGAGAGGCAGGAGGACAACTAGGAGATCATAGCTTCATGGAAGGGAAGAGAGGGAATTTCAAGACGGAATGCATGGTTGGTAATCCTGTGGAAATCATCCCCATTTTTTGAACAATGCTCATTTATTGAGTGCTGGACATTATGCTAAGCGCTCTGTGCACATCATTTTCTTTAATTTTTATAGGAGCTTCACAAGGTAGCCAATAACAATGATATTCTCTAGGGAAGGGGCTGAGGATAAGAGCATTAGGCATCCAGGAGATAGTGGAGGATAGAATGTGGGCTTGGGTGTGACATAGGCCAGCTCCCCCTGGCTCCACCTCTGCCCCGTTTAGCTATGTGAACTTGTACAAATTACCTAACCTCTCCAGGGCCCAACTTCTTGTTCTCTGAACTAAACACAGCATCCCTGTCTCCTGAGGATGCTGATGGGATTCTGCCAGCTTGGCATCATTGTAAGTAAAGTCCCTTGCACTGTGCCCGACATTCAGGGGCCCCTCCATAGACTTCCGTGTGGTCGTGGTTATTTCCCAACATTCCCTAGTCGGTAAGAGGCAGACCTGAGATCTGAACCCAGGTTCATGTGAGACTATAGCCTGTGCCTGGTGCTGTAACAAGGGAGGTTATGTGGGACAGGAGTTTGAGTGCTGTGGGGTTGAGGACTTGTGTTTTAGCAGGAGGAACAACAGGAGCACGTCTGAGCCCAGACGGGAAAGAGGAAGTGAGAGGAAGAGACCGATGCTGCTAGAGAGAGGAAGTTAACTGAAGGGAAGGTCACAGGTGGCACATGGAGTGTGACATTAAGCATAGGTGGAGGATGACCCTGAAACCAAAGCAAGTATTTTTTTCCTCACAGACAGGAGGGACAGAAAGTCTGAAGAGAGGAGGAGATAGAGGAATTTTCAAGCAGGTGCAAGAAAGCTGAGGGTGCCCCAGCAGATGACTTCTGTTCTCTGAGGAATGCAGAGATAGGGTCAAGTTCTGAGGAGAGGGAGTGGGGGTGGGGCTGGACACTTAGGAAGAAGAGGCTCAATCTCCACAGCCACTGAGAGTGATAAGACTGAGGAGAAGAGAGGCCGGAAGAAGAAGGCTTGTGGAGACTGTTGTGCCCCTGGTCTTGAGTGGTGTACCTTGTTCTAATTTGTATTTGTGGCAGTGCCAGGCAATGTGAAGATGTGGTTTGTACCTGGGGACAGAGGTAGGAAATTAGAATGGTTGGGTTGGCCCAGATTTGGAAATTCACCAGTTGGGTTGCAGAAGGACAGGATGTGGCAGTGAAGTGACAGCTTCTGGGAAAACTCGAATCAAAACTCAGGAGATGAGGGTGGGAGAAGGTGTAGGGAGGGAGACTGCGGTTGGGAATATGCTCTCCCTCCTGCTATTGTTGGATACCCAGAGTGTGGTTTGGACCTTCCAGTGAAGAACATGTGTGATCCACCTTTGGATCTCACGTCCCAGCAAATATGAAGCATCTGTATGGAAAACTCTATGGCAAGAACTGCTGTCGTACCTCATAAGTTCTACCCCAACTTTGACCTGAAGCACAATCCGCTAAAACTGGGCTTTCAGAGGTCCTGGTTCCACGGTCACGTGGCAGGGGAGGCCCTGCCCTTCCTCAGTTTGATGTCATTCTTTCCTGGATGTTGAAGGGGTATAAGTGAAAGATTTACAAGGATAAGATCTCTTTTGAGGAACTGTTCAAAATACGTTCTCTCTCTCTCTCTCTCTCTTAACCTATTTCTGCTAGTTTTTATTCATTGATGAAGGTGCCAGCGGATCAGAAGACCTTGAAGTCTTGAAGAGACAGCCCCAGACAGGCTGGTCTGGGCTCCAAAGAAGAGCTGGACCCCCATATGCAGCAGGACCCAGAGCTGCCTCCCACCTGGGTGGAGGGAGAGCCCTTCTCTGGGTGTGGCTCAGAATTTGACACCTTTGAAACTAAGAGGGACCGTCACTGAGACCTTTGGGGCTGAGCAGGTGCCCTGTCCATCTCTTCACCTGTCCCAGGTCAAGCAGCTGCTGACTTAAGGTGTCCAAAGTCGAACTTGTCAAGTTTCTCTACTCTAAAGTTACCCTTTTTCCCCCTTTTCATACGATCAGCCCGCACTTAAGATGTGGGGAGTTCTGTTCCACCTCCTCGAGGGTGGAGTATCTGCAGAAATTATTTGGAATTCTTTTGCATGGGAAATTTATCTTTTCTCCCTCACTTACTTGTTTATCCAATTACTTCTTTATGTAAGTATGCACTCATGGATATTTAATTTATACTTTGGGTTATAATCGAATACTACTTTCTTTTGTTGCTCAAATTGTTTCAGCTTTGGCTTTTGGAAGCTCCTTCAATTGGCTCTGTTACCCTTTGACATTCTTCTATCATTGTGTGTGTGCTTGCATGTGAATGTGTGTGTGTTTTTGTGCATGTGTGTATGTGCACGTGTACATGCGGCTGTATACAAGATGCCCCAGGCTCATCTTGTATTTTGTCTGCCCTAGGCCCTGGGATCAACCCTTTCCCTGGTTCCTTTTATTAAAGAATGTTTTAAGAAACCAAGATTTGGGTGCTAGGTGTTTCCTTCATGGCTGGGATGTTGTTACTGCTAGGCCCTTCCAGTTGATAAACCAAGGAGATATTTGTGTGTAAAGCAACCTGTGTATACAACATATCTATAAACATGTATTCATTTGTATCTATGTTAAGCTAAACATGAGTCACACTCATGTCTCAACCCTGATCCCTTTACAGTAGGGTCTTCTAGCCTTTCTCCTTGCTTGTCTGTAGCCTACTCCAACAGTGAGAAACATGGTTAACACCATCTGCCGTCTATGTACTTAGTTATTCAGTTCCGGCATTCATGTGTGCCGGTTTCTGTCTTTTTGACTCAAATTCCATGCAAACAATTTTATCATCTAGAGTACAATGCTGATGTACAGTTCACTTTGCCTTTAGTCTTACTATATTTGGTTCTAGAGTTACTTAGTTCAGCACCTTTATTTCTTACCCTCTTCAGTGAGGCTGTTTCATACATATGTCATACAGTTATGTTCTTTTATCACAGTCTACATTCCATTCTGGGAGCCCTTCAATGTTAAAATGTTTTTAAAAATTATATACATTAGATTTTACTCTCTGTGCTGTAAAGCTCTATGGGTTTTGACAAACGTGTAGTTTCGTGTATCTCCCGTTAAAGTATCATAGAGAGTAGCTTCACCACACCCAAATAATACCCTGTGCTTTGCCTGTTTAATCCTTCTCCCTCCCCTTCATCCACCCCGATCTGTTCACCATCTCTATAGTTTTGCCTTTTTGAGAATGTCATATAAATAGCATCATACAGCAGGTGGCCTTTCAGGCCTCTTTCGCTTAGTAATATACATTTAAGATTCACCCAGCTGGGCGTGGTGGCTCACACCTGTAATCCCAGCACTTTGGGAGGCCGAGGTGGGTGGATCACCTAAGGTCAGGAGTTCGAGACCAGCCTGGCCCACCTGGTGAAACCCCGTCTCTACTAAAAATACAAAAATTAGCTGGGCGTGGTGGCGGGTGTGTGTAATCCCAGCTGCTCGGGAGACTGAGACAGGAGAAGCACTTGAACCTGGAAGGTGGAGGTTGCAGTGAGCCTAGATCATGCCATTGCACTCCAGCCTGGGTGACAGAGCAAGACTCCATCTCAAAAAATAAAAGAAGATTCGTCTATGTTTTTTCATGACTGGATAGCTCATTGTTTTTATTGCTGAATAGTATTCCACTGTATAGATGTACCACCGTTTGTCCGTTCATCCATGGAAGGATATCTTGGTTGCCTCCAGTTTTTGGTGATTATGAATAAAGCTGCTATACACATTTGTATGCTGGTCTTTTGTGAACATAAGTTTTTAAAATCATTTGGGTAAATAACTAGGAGCACTATTGACGGATTCTGAGGTAAGACTGTGTTTACCTTTGTAAAAGACTGACAGACTGTCTTCTGTGGTGGCTGTATATTTTTGTATTTTCACCAGCAGTTAATGAGAGAGTGCTTGCCGTTCTGGGTCCTTGCCAGTTATGGTATTGTCAGTGTTTGAGATTTTAGCCATTCAAATAGGTATGTAGTGGCACTGCATTGTTGCTTTAATTTGCATTTTCCTGATAACAAATGATGTTGAGCATCATTTCATATGCATGTTTGCTCTCTGAATATGTTTTTTTTGGTGAGTGTCTGTTCAGATCTTTTTGCCCATTTTTTTTTTTATAGTTGAGTTGCTTGTTTTCTTATTGTTAGTTTTAAGAGTTATTTGTATGTTTTGGATATCAGTCCTTTGTTAGGTATGTGTTCTGCAGATTTTCTTCCAATCTCTGGCTTTTTATTCTCTTAACAGTGTCATAGAGCAGAAGTTTTTAATTTTAATAAAGTCTAATTTGTTTATTTTTTCTTTCATGGATTGTGCTTTTGGTGCTGTATCTAAAAATTCATCACAAACCCAAGGTCATATAGATTTTATCCTTTGTTTATGGTTTTGCATTTTACATTTAGGTTCTCGACCAATTTTAAGGGAATTTTGTTTAAGGTGTAAGGTCTGTGTCTATATATAAATATAGTGTTTATGTGGGGATATTTCTGAGTTCTCTCTTCTGTTTCATTGACTTAGGTATCTATTCTTTCTTCAGTGCCTTGCTGTCTTGATTACTATTGTCTTGAAATAATCTAATGTGAATCCTTCAACTGTGTTCTACTTCAATATTATTTTGGCTTTTCTAGGTCTTTTGTATTTTCAAATAAATTTTAGAATCAGTTTGCCAATATCTAGAAAATAACTTGGTGGGAACTTGATTGGGATTGTGTTAGGGTCCCAAAAAGTGACACCTTAACAACCCTGAATCCTCTAATGCATCCATATAGAATATCTTTTCATTTATATCTTCTTTGATGTTCATTTTTAAGTCTCTTTTTCTCTCTCTTTTGTGTAATTTATATTAATGTCTTTTCAAGCTTACTGAATTTTTCCTTTTTCATTTCTATTTTGCTGTTATGCTTATTCAGTGAACTTTTATTTTCAGATACTGTATTTTTTCATTCTAAAATTTTTGCTTATTTCTTGTTTTTATCTTCCATTTCTCTTCTGAGATTCCCTATATTTTCCTTGACCTCATGGAGTATGGCAATAATATGTGCTTTAAAGCCTTTATCTAATGATTTGAACATCTGGATCATCTTTGGGTAGGCGTTTACTGATGGTCTTTTATCTTGGGAATGGGTTACATTTTCCTGATTCTTTGTAAATGAGTAACTTTGGATTGTGTCTTGGACGTTACGATTGTTGTGTTTTGGAGACTCTGAATTACGTAATACTCTTCTGAAGAAAGCTGATGGTTTGTTATAGCAGGCAATTAGCCCAGACTCAAGGCCTGATTTTGAGCTTTGTCTTATCTTTTGTGGGTTCAAGTCTCAGTTCAATACTTTAAGCCTTTGCTCCATTGCTTTGAGTTTGTACCATGCGTGCAAATTTAGCGGTCAGCCTGAGATTCATCCAGAGTTCATGCACAAAATTTGGGGATCTACTCCTTCTAACCTTTCTTCTCTTGGATTCCTCCTCACACTCCAGTGACCATGGTTGCCTTTGCTCAATCCTCCTGGTTCCTTCAAACAGAAAGACAACAGATTTTTTTTGCAGAGTTTTAGCCATTTATACTGCAGTAGTCTTCAATTGTGTCCTGCTTTCAGGGCAAAAACCAGGAAAGAACTATTAAAAAACAGGAAAGCTAGCTACCCTGTGCCTCTCTCTACTTCAAATTTGGACTTCCCTCTATAATCTATCTGCTTGGTTCTACTCTCCAGAATCCTCAGTAGTAATTTTTTTTTATTTTGCCCTGACTTTATCATTTTTATTCATGGGAGGGTTGGTCTGGAGGGGGCTCACACTGCCACACCAGAAGTGGACGTCCTCCTGCTTTTTTCACTGAGCACCATTTCTTGGAGATTTTTTCCAAATTAGCATAAACAACATCCTTAATTTTTTCCCACAAATCACACAGGGGATTTCAATATCTTTAATCTTTTCGATAGTACATAGAAGTCCACTATAAGCAGATCCCTCCTGGTGAGCATTTATGCTGTTTGCAAGGTTTTTTGTTTTAGGGACAGGCTGCATCAAATGTCCTTGTACCCCATGCCTTTGAGGCCTTAGTGGATAAATGTCTTGGGCCCCCAGCCACAGTGGAGATTTCTCTTGGAATCCTGAAAAATATTCATTTCTTTGGGAGTAGCATGGTTTCTTTGTCCTTCTGGTTGACTGGAGGCCTGGACCATGTTTCTGAGCATATCAGCAGCAGGAAGATGTGGAGGAGAGAAAGATAATGAGGGATGCTGAGTATTCAGAAGTCTTAGTGATTACAACAGAGTGCTCAGCTGAGAGGAGCTAGGCAAGTCTGATACAAAAGGCCAGTGACAGCCCCAACAACCCCCAACAAATTTCGGGGGCTTTATTTAATTGCCTCTTTCCAAATTGATTGTCTATCAGCAAATAATGAAAGGGCACTTTGGACAAAAATATATCCCATTAAAGGAAAGCTTTGTCTTTTTGCTGCCCTCTCCTATAATTCCTCTTATGCAAATAACTTTTCGGAATCATTACTGAGTGTCCCTTGTTCACACACCTTCAGCATCTCCCTGTTGTCTCTAGGGTGAAAAGTATCCAATGTTTATTATTGTACTCAAGGCCTGCAAGATGCCAATCCCGAATATCCCCCGGTATTCAGTCACCTTCTAGCTGTGTGACCTTAGGCAAGATCGCATGTTCTCTGAACCTCTGTCATTCCATCCACAAAATGGAAAGAGTCATGCTTCCTTCTCAGAGTTGATGGGCTTAGGTGCAGCACTTGGCACCATGTTTGACGTGTAGAAAGTGTCCAGTGGTTGCCACCCATAGGTGTGTTATTGCCCAAACCTCCTGTCTGACCCAGATTCTAATCTGAACCTTGTATTTCAGATGCATTAAATGGCCAGTTTCCACGCACAGAGAAGCACACTTCGTTGTTTGTGGCCATTGATTCAAAGCAATGCAATGGTCGTACTGAGGTTAAAAACATGTGAGGTTAAAGTTAGAAGACATCCAGACAGCCTTCTGAGATTTGGAGATGTTGTTTTTCTCTCTTGGCTTTCCCCCCCAACCCTTTTTTTGTTTGTTTGTTTTAAGGAGCAATTAGGATTTTTGGTGCACATTTCATCTGGTGTACAGTTTTGGTGTATAGTCCTTTGGTGTACAGTTCACCTGTACACCAAAAGATCCTAGTCTCTTCTCAGCTGGCTGGAAAGAGAGCTGAGAAAGCATTTCCCACAGTTGGGTGCTCTGTTCAGATGGACTCGCTCTCCATGGTGAGATGTGTGGTGGCACCAGAGCATGGGCTTTGGCGATGGCTATTTTGTTGGCTGCTCGAGCCCAGGGGGCAAATACAGACTTCATGCAGCTTAACGTGCACAGACAACTGCATAACCACATTAAAGAAGAGAAATGAAGGAAATACAAACCTGCTAATTTTAACCAACCCTCCCTGAGCTCCGGCTGTGGTTCTGGCACTGGATGGAAGATGAACACATAGCCTCCAAAAGTTTGCAGGATGGTGGGAAAGGATCTGTACACAGGCACTGACACCCATGTATACCCTGCAGGAGTAGCCAGAAGAGGGACGGATAAAAGCCAGGGTGGGGCATAGACTCTTCCGGGTCATGATGACATCTAGGGGGCTTTCTAGGATGAAAAGGAGTTTGAAAGGTGAATAAAGGTAGAAGGGCATGGCAGGTGAATGAGCTGGCATGTGGCGGGCAGTGTAACAGTGCACTGCGTTTGAGGTCTGGGTCTGATGTGGTGTGCTGGATAGCAGTGAGGAGGTGGGGTGGCTGGAAGGGGCAGGTGAGGTGGCCCTAGAGTCTTGGCTTCATTATGTGACCACTGAGAGTCCCGGAGGGTTTCCAGCGGGATTCAGTGAGATCAGCTCTGAGTTCTCAGCTGGAGAAGGGCAGCTCCTTAAGAAGCTCTTGCTGAACTTCCTGTGAGAGAGAAGGCAGCACTTTCAGGGTGTTGTCAGTTGGGTTAGTGGAGAGGGGCAGAGCAGCTCAGCTGGAGACATCAGCTGACCCTGGAAAGGAAGGTGGTTGGGCATGGGGTGAGGATGAGGGGAGGAGAGGAAGGGAAGGGGAGTCACGTGTTTTACTTTCAATGTGGCTGTCACCTCCGTGCAGAAATGCTGATTGCTTCTGTTCTGGCTTTCTCACATTACATCCCAAGCATCTTTCTCATGTTGCTAAATAATCTCCTTAACTGCAATTTTTAATGGCAACAAAATATTGAGTTAAAAGTCTTATTATTGACTTATTATTCTCTTATTATTATTATTATTATTATTATTATTATTTGAGACAGGATCTTGCTCTGTCGCCCAGGCTGGAGTGCAGTCACATGATCTCAGCTCACCGTAACCTCCACCTCCCAGGTTCAAGTGATTCTCCTTCCTTAGCCTCCCAAGTAGCTTGGACTACAGGCACATGCCATTGTGCCTGGCTAATTTTTGTGTTTTCTGAAGAGACAGGGTCTTACCATGTTGCCTAGGCTGGTCTCAAATTCCTGAGCTCAAGCAATCCACCTGCCTCGGCCTCTTCCTGTACTGGGATTATAGGCATGAGTCACTATGCCCAGCCTATATTCCTATTATTAGTAGATATTTACATTATTTCAATTTTTACTTTTATACACAGGGTTCTAGTGTGCATATTTGGATTTTCCGGATTTTCCTTTCCTTTAGATTATTTCCTTAGGGACAACCTAAGGGTGTCAATACTGTCGTGACTCTTTAATACATGTTGTCAAATTATGCTTCGAAAGAGCTGTGCTGATTTGTAATGCCAACAATAGTCTGCCAGTACACTCTGCTTGCTTTGCTGGTGTTGACGATCGCCAGGCTGTCTTTTCTAGATTGAATTCCTGTAAATATCAACAATGACTAAGAGACACAGCGTATGAGCGTTGTACTATCCTTGTGCTGAGCACTTTGCATACGCCATCTCATCAGCCTTCTCAACAAGCCTGCGAGTAAGGAACAATTGTTATCCCCAAGTTAGACCTGGGAAACTGAAGCACAGAAGGATTGAGTCATTTGCCCAAGATCACATGGTTATTCAATGGTGGGCTGGGGAGTGGAATTAAGGATGTTTCTTTGGGGAGCTCTGGGGAATCACCCACTTGTACTATCTTGCTACTTTTTTTTTTTTTTTTTTTTTTTGACGGGGTTTCCCGCTCTTGTTGCCGAGGCTAGAGTACAGTGGCACAATCTCATCTCACCACAACCTCCACCTCCTGGTTTCAAGCAATTCTCCTGCCTCAGCCTCCTGAGTAGGTGGGATTACAGGCGTGCACCACCAAGCCCAGCTAATTTTGTGTTTTTAGTGGAGACAGGGTTTTTCCATGTTGGTCAGACCGGTCTCAAACTCCCGACCTCAGGTGATCCACCCGCCTCGGCCTCCCAAAGTGCTGGGATTACAGGCGTGAGCCACCGAGCCCGGCCTATCTTGCTATTTAAATGTCTATTTTGGGGATTTTGGATGAGGTTGAGTATTTTCCTGTATGTTTGATACTTGTTAGATTTTCTTGTTTAGTGACTTTTCCTTTTGTGTCCTTTGTAGTTTTCTATGTGTTGAACAGTTCACACCCCATCCCCACCCCCGTTTGGAGTGCCAGTGCATGATAGCGTAAGTTCAGGTGGTGAGTTCGTTGGGTCCAGGTGGTGGTCCGCACTGGTCTCCTGCCTCACTGACAGCCTTGGGGCGTGCTGATCTTCCCTTAGCTGTGTCACTTGGCTGGGTTACTCCTTGGGAAGTTGGTTCTTTCTCTTCCGAGGAAGAGAGAGCTCCTTGGAGAATTGTCCTAGAAATATTCAGAAAGCTCAGCATGTACTATCACCAATGTAATGCCGGGTAGCACCAGGTCATAGCAGTGTCTGTAAACTATTGAGGGTGCTTTTGCTCCAGTGTCTTTGTATGGTGGCTGTTTCTTCTCTGTGTCACAGTGACCACACTTCTGTGGGACTCTTGTCTAATTGTGCCCTGCCGGGAGCCTGGTCTGAGGCAGGGGAAGGAGGAAGGCATCTTTGATTTCCCTTGCATATCTTGTGTACATATCTGTTTTTGCCTCTATCACATCTATCACATTAGACAAATTCAGTTCTTTCCGGTCAAATCTGAAGTAACCACCTTTCGATTAAACTGACCTAAAGAATCAAACCATGAAATGGAGCCATTGTGAGCCTGTGTTTGGAGTGGGAGTGAGATAATTATTTACAGAGATTGCTTCCTTGTTCTTGCTCTGCTTTCTTGAGCTCCCCTTTTGAGTGTTTGTCCTTTTCATTCAGTGTGAATATGAGTGGAGGTGGCTGGTATTTTAATATGTCCCTGACAAAGCACTCATGTTTCAGGCCGGTAAAGACAGCATCTTAAGAGAAAAATTGTGTTCCGGTACATAAAAAGTCAAATTGTGGTTCATAGCATTTTGCAATGTAAGATTTCCTCCATGTTTTTTCTTTAGTAGATTTTTAAAATAATTATTCACTAATATCAGCTTATCTTAAAGCACTTACATCAAACATTAGAGAAGAGAATAAAATATTAATGAGTGAAAGTCTTTTTCCAGCTTATCTTCTCCTGTGCAACAATTTGATATTGAGTCTTTCAGACTTCTCTCCATATAATTATATAAATAATTACCTAACATCAGGTATTGACTCAACACATATTGTAACATCTACATTGTGTCTGCGGTTCCTCCCTCCCCCCCCCCCTCTCTTTCTTTCTTTGCGTAAAAATACGTGTCTCTTTCCACAATAAATCTGTATTTAAAAAAAAAAAAACAGCTGTGATCATACTTCATAGAAAGCTTCATCTTAGCTTGTATTCTATATTCCTGGTAGAAGGCTCAGGTTTTTTGGGTTTGTTTTGTATAAATTTTTATTGGTAAAGACAAGATAGAGAAGAAGATAAGAAATAGCTATAAAAAGGGTAAGTGTTTTTCAGCAATATTTGACAAAATTCAGCACCCATTCATAATTAAAACTCTCAGATAAATAGGAATAGAAGGGAATTTCCTTAACTTCATAAAGAACATCTACAAAAATCCTACAGGTAACATTATGTTTAAAGATGAAATACTGAATACTTTCCCCCCTACAATTGGGAACAAGGCAAGGATGTCTACCCTCATCATTCTTAATCAACACAATGCTAGGGGTACTAGCCAGGGCAATAAGGCAAGGCAAGAAAATAAGAGGCATAAAGATCAGAAAAAAGACCCTATTTGCAGAATACATGATTTCTTATGTAGAAAGCCCAAGGAACCTGCACCCACACACACACACCTCCTAGAACTAATAATTGAGTTTCAGAAGGTTGTAAAGATACAAGAATTAATTGCATTTCCACATATTAGTAATAAACACAAATTAAAAATATATAATATATAAAAATAATATATACAAATATATAAAAATATAATTGCTCAAAAAATACGTATAATTAACTCTAGCAAAACATGTATAGAATTTGCATGCTGAAAATTATGTAATGATGATGAAACAAACCAAAGAAGATTCAACGAAATGGAGACATATACCATGTTTATACATTGGAAGACTCCACATGATAAAGATGTCAGTTCTCCTCAAACTGATAAACAGATTTAATGCAATTCCTATCAAAATCTCAGCAAGGTTTTATGTAAATATATCCAGGATTATTCTAAAATTTATATGGGAGGGCAAAAGAATAAACAATTCTGAAAAAGAAGAATAAAGTAGGTAGAATCAGTCTACCCAATTTCAAGATGTTTTCTATAGCTACAGAAATCAAGACTGTGTGGTACTGGCAGAAAGATCTACAAATAAATCAATGGAGCAGATTAGGCATTCCAGAAACAGACCCAAACCAACTGCCCAGTTGATTCTTTACAAAGGTGGAAGAGTGATTCAATGGAGGAAAGATGACCTTTTCCAGAGACAGTGCTGGAGTGATTGAACATCCATACATGAAAAAACAAGCCTTATACAAGTCTTACACCTTTTATCAAAATGACTCAAAAGGGGTCACAGACTTAAATGTAAAATTTAAAACCATAAAACTTTTAGAAAAAAAATAGAAACCAGCCTGAGCAACATAGTGAGACCTCCTGTCTAAATAAATAAATAAATAAATAAATAAATAAATAAATAAATAAATAAAATCATCCAGGTGAGATGGCACAGACCTGTAGTCCCAGCTACTTCAGAGGAGTTTGAGGCTCCAGTGAGAGCTGTAGTCATGCCACTGGACTCCACCCTGGGCGACATAGCAAGACTCTGTCTCACGAAAAAAGAGAAACTCTTTGAGGTACAGGGCTAGACAAAGAATTCTTAGACATAACACTAAGGCATAGTCCCTTAAAGAACAAGCTAGTAAGTTGGACTTCATCAAAATACTCTTTCCCTCTGTGAATACCTTGTTACAAGGATGAAATGACAAGTACAGACTGGGAGGAAATATTTACAAATCACGTATCTGACAAAGGACTAGTATGTAGAATATATAAAGAGCTCTCAAAACTCAACAGTAAAAGCCGAGCAATCCAATTATAAAATGGGTAAAAGAGATAAAGAGATGTTTCCCTGAAAAAGACATACAGATGGCAAATAAGCACAAGAAAAGATGTTTAATATCACTAGCTATTAGGGAAATGTAAATTAAACCTACAGTGAGATATCACTACATATCTATCAGAATGACTCAAATTTATAAAGTGATAACGCCAAATGCTGGTGAGGATGTAGAAAAACAGCTTCACTGGTGCATTTCTGGTGAGATTGTCGGGACTTTGGAAAACAGATTAGCAGTTTCTTATAAAACTAAATATGCAACTGCCGTATAAGTGAGCAATTGTATTCCTGGGCATTTTCCCAGGGAAATGGAAATGTATTTTTTTCCACAAATACCTGAAAATGAATGTTTATATCAACTTTATTCATAACTTGTAACTCAACTGGAAATAACCCAGTTATCTTTCAACAGGTGAAAGGTTAAACAAACAGTGGTGTGTCTATACCATGGAATATACTACTCAGCAATACAAAGGAATAAACTATTGATACGCACTGCAACCCCCATGAATCTCTAGAGAATTATTCTGAGAAAGTCCAATCCTAAAGGTTACATCCTGCATGATTACATTTACATAACATTCCTGAAATGACAAAATTATAGAAACGGAGAACAGATTAGTGGCTGCCAGGGGCTAGGGAGTGGGCTGGGGAGGGAGGAAAGTAGGTATGGCTACACAGCGTTGCCATGAGGGATGCTTGAGGGGATGGAGATGTTCTGTGGCTTGGCTCTATCAGGGGAGTATCCTGGTTGTGATATGGTGCCAAGTTTGTGAGCTGTTACCATTGTGAGATACTGGATAAAGGGTACCTGGGATCTCTCTCATTTCTTAGACCTGCATGCGAATCTACAATTATCTCAAAATAAACAGCTTAATTTTAAAAATCTGTTTATTTTCCCTGCAACAGATCTCGTGCACTCTTTTTAGCAGTTGCTGTTGTATTTCATGGACTGCCTCATATGCTTGGGTGGAAGGTTTTTTTTACTTGTTTTGTGGATTTTTGGAGGGTAAGAATTAGATCGAGGAAAAGGTAGCTGAAAGCTAAGAAGGAGAAAAAGTGTTTTCCTGTCTTTCTTTGAATGCCTTAAAACTCTCTCTGGGTCTTACATTGAAAAGTGATGTCCTTTCTTAGGTTTTGACTCTTGACTGTGACAGGGCCTGGGGGTGAGAGGGATCTACAAGCTGAGGTGAGGTCTCTCAGCTGCTGTGACAGCCCATCAGTGGCCTTGCACTTTCCTGTATTTAACGTCCCCAAATCCCCCTTGGAAATACCCTAACGTTTTTGTTACTGACCATGTTTGCGGGTGTCACATTTTTCCCCCTTAGTCCTTTTACGGTTCCTTTTCTTCTCTTTGTCCTCTTCCTCCTCTTGTGGCTGACTCTCCTCTGACTTAATAATCAATAGTGGTATTTGCCATGTAATAAGAATCACTTAAGTGATTATTTACCACTGAATGTTCCAGAGTGTGAGGTGTTCTGGGATGTAAGGGACGCACAGAATCCACAGTCATTGTCATGATAATTTCTTTTAAGGGACTTCAGCTTTCTAGGAAAACGCAGTGTGTGGTTTGTTCATACTATCCATTAGCCAACCCTTCATTATCAAGAGAAGCAAAGGAACTAGAGTGCATAATTCTTTTGTTTGAAACCTAAGCCTAAGAAAAATGTATTCATTGACAAGCTGTACACAGCAGAGAGGAACTACCTGGAGTGAATTCAGCGGTTCTGGAGTCTTGGTTAGCAGCCCTGGGTGTGGGGCACACACACACAAGTAAGCAACCCTGTCCTGCCATAGTCCCGGTTCACTGTGACAGATGATGGTCACGTCATAGAAATGACAAAGGTGACAGCCAATGTTCCTAAAGCCCATAACCACTGCCAGGTTCTTGCTCAAGAGCTTCCTGCCTGCTGTCTCGTGGTTAGAGTTCCCTCTCTGGAGAAGAGGTTGAGAGCAGAGCGTCCTGTGACCACCAAAGCCCCCAGCTTGTGGGACTCCATCCATGAATAACACCGAGCAGAAGGGACCCAAGATGCCATTGCTGCAGAGACAGCAACTAAGTACTCACAACTTTTCAAGTCTGGGTAAATGAGAGACAAAGCAAGTCCTTGTGAAGTGCTCTCCATGCTTTTCAAGCAGGGTTGTAACTTTGAGTCCGAAAGGTGGTGCCTGGGTCAGGTTGTTTGTGGGGAGCAGTGAGGAATAGCAGTATAATGGGTCTTAGATTTTCAGTCATTTGGGGCCTAAAGACTTAAAAACAACCTGCTTCCTTAGGTGAAACAACCACTGCTTAGGTTTCAATGTTAGTTCTATGTTGATTTCCGTTGATTTAACAATTTGTCTTTTACATCAGCTTTTGAAAATTTCAGATATGGATTACTAGGTTTCCAGCAAATCTGGAAAGAGCCTACATATTATATTTATCTCTTTTTTTAACTTAAGTGTGGCTTTTTCTTTAATTTCTTTTTTTAAAATTTAATTCCAAGGGATCAAGGAAGGGTAACATCGTAAAGTAAACTCCATAGTGAAAATACGTTGCTGCTTTTCCTCCTCTTCCCTGTCTTGTATTTTTCCTCTTTTGGTGGGAATGACAGAAAGGAGCACAGAAAGGTGAGGGTGCTGTAGCCTGGTGAGGCTCCAAGGCTTGCCCTTGGCCTTGAGGAAGCTGGCTCCATCCTTGCTTGTCAACAGCACCATGCATCTCAGCAGAGTGCAAACACCTCTCCCTGCTGGTCTCCTGTGAGCACCAGGAGGCCTCATCTCCTCCAGACCTGCCAGTGGGCCTGAACTCGTGGTGATCATGATATGCCTGAAGTTGAGTATAGAACATTGAAATGACATTAACAGGACATGAAATGCGAAAGACTTCACTTTGGGCTGTGTAGTCATTATCTGGCAGCTAATGAAAGCTTTGTCATTACCACGCAGGTTGCTCAGTTCTTTCCATACATCATCTCATTCACTGCCTCTCAAACTTGACTCTTGTAGAACCAGCTAGAATGCCCAAGTTTGCGACTCAGTAGGTCTGAGTTTGGACCTGATAATTTGCATTTCTCACAAATTCCCAGGGGAGACTGATACTGCTGGTCCTTGTTTTTGAGGTCAAACTTAATCTGCCTAAAACAACCCTGTGGAGTAGATAGCATAATCCTTATTTCACAGTGAAGAAACAGGCTGGAAAGGTCGGGGATTTGGCCACAAAACTCACTGTTACTTCCACCAGCATCTCTAAGCATCATTAGTTTATCAGCAGAAGTAGCAAGTACCTAAGAAAGTTCTAGGAAGACATCTGTGGCAGAGACCCAGTGAGCTGTGGTGGGTGTGATGGGGTTTGAGAGTTAGGCCCATGGAATCAGTAAGATCTGGGGTGATGCCTGGGGACGATCAGCCTTGGAGGGGGCTGTTGGGGGTAGTGTGCTGGTCTTGCTTGTTTTCATGAGAGAGCAGTGCTAGAAGGAGACCTGGGAAGGGATTACAGAAATCTGTCCTGTGGATCACTTTCTTCCAGTCTTCATGTCTTTGCTGCCAGCATCTCATGGCCCTATTTGAGTGATATTCTGTGCGTGCTGAGGCCCTGTTTGAGTGGTATTCTGTGCGTGCCGTGGCTCTGTTTGA